>NC_058080.1:405865764-406165764 GCF_014858855.1 Bufo gargarizans | reverse complement strand
CAAGCAGTGGTACAGGAAGAAGTCTGCAAGGTAAGAAAAACATGATTTTCATGCAGGACAATGCTCCATCACACGCGTCCAAGTACTCCACAACGTGGCTGGCAAGAAAGGGTATAAAAGAAGAAAATCTAATGACATGGCCTCCTTGTTCACCTGATCTGAACCCCATTGAGAACCTGTGGTCCATCGTCAAATGTGAGATTTACAAGGAGGGAAAACAGTACACCTCTCTGAACAGTGTCTGGGAGGCTGTGGTTGCTGCTGCACGCAATGTTGATGGTGAACAGATCAAAACACTGACAGAATCCATGGATGGCAGGCTTTTGAGTGTCCTTGCAAAGAAAGGTGGCTATATTGGTCACTGATTTGTTTTTGTTTTTGAATGTCAGAAATGTATATTTGTGAATGTTGAGATGTTATATTGGTTTCACTGGTAAAAATAAATAATTGAAATGGGTATATATTTGTTTTTTGTTAAGTTGCCTAATAATTATGTACAGTAATAGTCACCTGCACACACAGATATCCCCCTAAAATAGCTAAAACTAAAAACAAACTAAAAACTACTTCCAAAAATATTCAGCTTTGATATTAATGAGTTTTTTGGGTTCATTGAGAACATGGTTGTTGTTCAATAATAAAATTAATCCTCAAAAATACAACTTGCCTAATAATTCTGCACTCCCTGTATGTCACCCACCGAACTAACAGATGGATTAACTATATTAATTTCACTGTCACGTATGCAATGCAGGTGTATCTCACACAAAAATTGGGTATATGTCACCCACCAATCTAACAGACGGATTAACTATGTCAATTTCACTGTCACGTATGCAATACAGGTGCACCTCAGACAAAAAAAAGGGTATATATCACCCACCAAACTAAGGCCTCATGCACACGACCGTTGTGTGCATCCGTGGCCGTTGTGCCGTTTTCCATTTTTTTTCACGGACCCATTGACTTTCAATGGGTCCGTGGAAAAATCGGAAAATGCACCGTTTGGCAGCCGCATCCGTGATCCGTGTTTCCTGGCCGTGAAAAAAATATGACCTGTCCTATTTTTTTCACGGCCAACGGTTCACGGACCCATTCAAGTCAATGGGTCAGTGAAAAATCACGGATGCACACAAGATTGTCATCCGTGTCTGTGATCCGTGTCCGTTTTTTCCTATCATTTCAATGGCAAACTTGACTTAGATTTTTTTTTCATTTTTCATGTCCGTGGATCCTCCAAAAAACAAGGAAGACCCACGGACGAAAAAACGGTCACGGATCACGGACCAACGGACCCCGTTTTTGCGGACCTTAAAAAAAAATGGTCGTGTGCATGAGGCGTAACAGACATATTAACTGTATTAATTTCCCTGTCACAGATGCAGTGCAGGTGTACCTCACAAAAAAAAATGGGAATATGCCACCCACAGAATTAACAGCCAGATTAATTATTATATTTCTGTGTCAGGAGTGAAAAGATGGTGCATTGCACCCACAAAAGATCGCTATAGGTCACCCACAGATTTAACAGGCAGATTTAGTATTATATTTCTGTGTCGTGGTGCAAAACTGGTGTATTGCACCCACAAAAAAATCTTTAAGCCATTACTTTTTTTTATTTTTCTGTTCACATAGCCATATATGGGTTGTTTTCGCACGACAAGTTGTAGTTTTTAATGGCACTATTTACTTTTGCATACAATGTACTGGGAAGCTGGAAAAAAAAATGGGTGGAACTGGAAAAACATTCAACTCCACCACAGTTTTATGGGTTTTGTTTTTTTGGTGTTCCTTGTGCAGTAAAATTGACCTGTTCTGTTTTAGTACAATAATAAATAAATAAAAACATTGGAAAAGACAATTTTTTTTTATCATCACCATATTCACCATCTGGGATGAATATTTTTCCATTTTAAAGGATAACTGTCATGTTTTCATAAAAACAATTTTTTTTTAGCATATTTTACTGCTGCAGTAGCATTATGCATAAAGCAATCTTTAGTTTCTTCACATAGCACAGTTTTTCTTCAGTTTTTCCCTTAGTTACGGCTGTTTAAACATTTACAATATGAAGACCTTCTCAAGATGGCTTCTCTGCCAGTTCTTTGAGGCCAAAACTGCTTTCCCTCACTTCCCATACACACTTGCTGTAGCTACCAGCTCCCTGCCAGCCAATCAGATTGGATTACTGAGAGACACGCCTTCTCACTCTAAAGCCTAATGCAGGCATGCAGTGTGGAGGACCACCCCTCTGTCTTCTGTTTATACTAAAAGAAATACAGACAAGCCATAGCAACGGTCTTTTAAGGGAGCAGTGGAAAGGGACAGAGGACATTGATGAAAGCTGTTATTATAAGGTAATTACAGATCTTTTGGCAATCATTGACAGACTAACTCAGGTATACATGCCTAGCTCTAATAAACTAGCAAATAAAAAAAAATATTACAGTTACCCTTTAATAGTAGGGGCGTTTTCAGATGCAGCGATACCCATAATTATGCTTGAGCTAATCGACCTTCGGATCATAGATCTGAAGTCAATTCATTCAAATACTTCCATTTTAATGCTGTTTCCATACAACAATAAAATGTGTTGGCTCCATGGAGCCAAAGCTCTTCTCGCCCAAAGTGTCACTAGACTTCAGTGAATTCCTACTGTAGCCATATCTGCATATTTTATAACAATTTAAAATAGCAATCCGAAGTGGGTTTTGGTACCGAGGCCCAGTTCGGATTGCTACTTTAAATTGTTTTTAAATCCACAGATATGACTACAGTAGGAATTTACCGAAGTCTTGCACGACTTTGTCCGAAATGAAATTTGGCTCCACAGATGTGCAGTTCCGTTTTTGAGGCTAATGCCAGCACAGGAATTCAGAGCGTATAGGTGCTCACATTAGATGATGTTGTGCATGTGTGAGATTTTACAACTGCGGCAGGGTGACGTCCGCATATCAAGATGAGGGGAGGAGCAGGGCTTACTAAGAATGGGCATGGCTGGGCTCTACGAATGATAAGTACCGCCCTTTGAGCTCTTTTCCAAGCTCATTACCATATTTATTAAATCATTTCTTGAGGGGCACAAATACATTTATATTGCATATACAGGTATGGTCAGACAGCCCTCTAAGAGACCTACCTAAGCTCAGTGGTGGTGACAGAATCCCTTTAATGATGATTGTGAACAAGCCTTAATACTAACAGGCTATTTAAGGCATGAGACCTCTGTCAAAGTTATCTGAGCGCTCAAATCTCCTTGGGTTCCCATACTTTTGCAAGGTACTCTTTTGCTTTTTTCCCTTTAAAATTGTACAAACCCAAAATAATACACTGATATTGCTTAAAATGTTGAAAATGTGTTTCATCTTAACTTTATGCCTTTTGGAGATCATTTTATCTTTAACTTGCTTAACAGTTCACAGTAACAGTAATTTTGACCAAGGATGGAGGTGGAGGTGGAGTACTGGTTTGGGCTGGTATCATCAAAGATGAGCTTGTGGGGCCTTTTTGGGTTGAGGATGGAGTCAAGCTCAACTCCCAGTCCTACTGCCAGTTTCTGGAAGACACCTTCTTCAAGCAGTGGTACAGGAAGAAGTCTGCAAGGTAAGAAAAACATGATTTTCATGCAGGACAATGCTCCATCACACGCGTCCAAGTACTCCACAACGTGGCTGGCAAAAAAGGGTATAAAAGAAGAAAATCTAATGACATGGCCTCCTTGTTCACCTGATCTGAACCCCATTGAGAACCTGTGGTCCATCGTCAAATGTGAGATTTACAAGGAGGGAAAACAGTACACCTCTCTGAACAGTGTCTGGGAGGCTGTGGTTGCTGCTGCACGCAATGTTGATGGTGAACAGATCAAAACACTGACAGAATCCATGGATGGCAGGCTTTTGAGTGTCCTTGCAAAGAAAGGTGGCTATATTGGTCACTGATTTGTTTTTGTTTTTGAATGTCAGAAATGTATATTTGTGAATGTTGAGATGTTATATTGGTTTCACTGGTAAAAATAAATAATTGAAATGGGTATATATTTGTTTTTTGTTAAGTTGCCTAATAATTATGTACAGTAATAGTCACCTGCACACACAGATATCCCCCTAAAATAGCTAAAACTAAAAACAAACTAAAAACTACTTCCAAAAATATTCAGCTTTGATATTAATGAGTTTTTTGGGTTCATTGAGAACATGGTTGTTGTTCAATAATAAAATTAATCCTCAAAAATACAACTTGCCTAATAATTCTGCACTCCCTGTATGTCACCCACCGAACTAACAGATGGATTAACTATATTAATTTCACTGTCACGTATGCAATGCAGGTGTATCTCACACAAAAATTGGGTATATGTCACCCACCAATCTAACAGACGGATTAACTATGTCAATTTCACTGTCACGTATGCAATACAGGTGCACCTCAGACAAAAAAAAGGGTATATATCACCCACCAAACTAAGGCCTCATGCACACGACCGTTGTGTGCATCCGTGGCCGTTGTGCCGTTTTCCATTTTTTTTCACGGACCCATTGACTTTCAATGGGTCCGTGGAAAAATCGGAAAATGCACCGTTTGGCAGCCGCATCCGTGATCCGTGTTTCCTGGCCGTGAAAAAAAATATGACCTGTCCTATTTTTTTCACGGCCAACGGTTCACGGACCCATTCAAGTCAATGGGTCAGTGAAAAATCACGGATGCACACAAGATTGTCATCCGTGTCTGTGATCCGTGTCCGTTTTTTCCTATCATTTCAATGGCAAACTTGACTTAGATTTTTTTTTCATTTTTCATGTCCGTGGATCCTCCAAAAAACAAGGAAGACCCACGGACGAAAAAACGGTCACGGATCACGGACCAACGGACCCCGTTTTTGCGGACCTTAAAAAAAAATGGTCGTGTGCATGAGGCGTAACAGACATATTAACTGTATTAATTTCCCTGTCACAGATGCAGTGCAGGTGTACCTCACAAAAAAAAATGGGAATATGCCACCCACCGAACTAGAAGACAGATTAACTATTATAGTTTTGTGTCAGGGGTACAAAGATGGTGGATTGCACCCACAAAAAAATAGCTATAAGTCACCCACAGAATTAACAGCCAGATTAATTATTATATTTCTGTGTCAGGAGTGAAAAGATGGTGCATTGCACCCACAAAAGATCGCTATAGGTCACCCACAGATTTAACAGGCAGATTTAGTATTATATTTCTGTGTCGTGGTGCAAAACTGGTGTATTGCACCCACAAAAAAATCTTTAAGCCATTACTTTTTTTTATTTTTCTGTTCACATAGCCATATATGGGTTGTTTTCGCACGACAAGTTGTAGTTTTTAATGGCACTATTTACTTTTGCATACAATGTACTGGGAAGCTGGAAAAAAAATGGGTGGAACTGGAAAAACATTCAACTCCACCACAGTTTTATGGGTTTTGTTTTTTTGGCGTTCCTTGTGCAGTAAAATTGACCTGTTCTGTTTTAGTACAATAATAAATAAATAAAAACATTGGAAAAGACAATTTTTTTTTATCATCACCATATTCACCATCTGGGATGAATATTTTTCCATTTTAAAGGATAACTGTCATGTTTTCATAAAAACAATTTTTTTTTAGCATATTTTACTGCTGCAGTAGCATTATGCATAAAGCAATCTTTAGTTTCTTCACATAGCACAGTTTTTCTTCAGTTTTTCCCTTAGTTACGGCTGTTTAACCACTTAAGGACCACAGGTTTATACCCCCCTAGTGACCAGGCCCTTTTTTACAAATCGGCACTCCACAACTTTAGCGGTTTATTGCACGGTCATGCAACTTACCACCCAAATGAATTTTACCTCCTTTTCTTCTCACTAATGGAGTTTTCATTTGGTGGTATTTTATTGCCGCTGACATTTTTACTTTTTTTGTTATTAATCGAAATTTAACGATTTTTTTTGCAAAAAAATGACATTTTTCACTTTCAGCTGTAAAATTTTGCAAAAAAAACGACATCCATATATACATTTTTCGCCAAATTTATTGTTCTACATGTCTTTGATAAAAAAAAAATGTTTGGGCAAAAAAAAAAATGGTTTGGGTAAAAGTTATAGCATTTGCAAACTATGGTACAAAAATGTGAATTTCCGCTTTTTGAAACAGCTCTGACTTTCTGAGCACCTGTCATGTTTCCTGAGGTTCTACAATGCCCAAACAGTAGAAAAACCCCACAAATGACCCCATTTCGGAAAGTAGACACCCTAAGGTATTCGCTGATGGGCATAGTGAGTTCATAGAACTTTTTATTTTTTGTCACAAGTTAGCGGAAAATGATGATGATTTTTATTTTTATTTTTTTTCTTACAAAGTCTCATATTCCACTAACTTGCGACAAAAAATAAAAAATTCTAAAAACTTGCCATGCCCCTCACGGAATACCTTGGGGTGTCTTCTTTCCAAAATGGGGTCACTTGTGGGGTAGTTATACTGCCCTGGCAATTTAGGGGCCCAAATGTGTGAGAAGAACTTTGCAATCAAAATGTGTAAAAAATGACCGGTGAAATCCGAAAGGTGCACTTTGGAATATGTGCCCCTTTGCCCACCTTGGCTGCAAAAAAGTGTCACACATCTGGTATCGCCGTACTCAGGAGAAGTTGGGGAATGTGTTTTGGGGTGTCATTTTACATATACCCATGCTGGGTGACAAAAATATCTTGGTCAAATGCCAACTTTGTATAAAAAAATGGGAAAAGTTGTCTTTTGCCAAGATATTTCTCTCACCCAGCATGGGTATATGTAAAATGACACCCCAAAACACATTCCCCAACTTCTCCTGAGTACGGCGATACCAGATGTGTGACACTTTTTTGCAGCCAAGGTGGGCAAAGGGGCACATATTCCAAAGTGCACCTTTCAGATTTTGCAGGCCATTTTTTACACATTTTGATTGCAAGGTACTTCTCACACATTTGGGCCCCTAAATTGCCAGGGCAGTATAACTACGCCACAAGTGACCCAATTTTGGAAAGAAGACACCCCAAGGTATTCCGTGAGGGGCATGGCGAGTTCCTAGAATTTTTTATTTTTTGTCGCAAGTTAGTGGAATATGAGACTTTGTAAGGAAAAAAGAAAAAAAAAGAAAAATCATCATTTTCCGCTAACTTGTGACAAAAAATAAAAAATTCTAGGAACTCGCCGTGCCCCTCACGGAATACCTTGGGGTGTCTTCTTTCCAAAATGGGGTCACTTGTGGCGTAGTTATACTGCCCTGGCAATTTAGGGGCCCAAATGTGTAAGAAGTACCTTGCAATCAAAATCTGTAAAAAATGGCCGGTGAAATCCGAAAGGTGCACTTTGCAATATGTGCCCCTTTGCCCACCTTGGCAGCAAAAAAGTGTCACACATGTGGTATCGCCGTACTCAGGAGAAGTTGGGGAATGTGTTTTGGGGTGTCATTTTACATATACCCATGCTGGGTGAGAGAAATATCTTGGCAAAAGACAACTTTTCCCATTTTTTTATACAAAGTTGGCATTTGACCAAGATATTTTTCTCACCCAGCATGGGTATATGTAAAATGACACCCCAAAACACATTGCCCAACTTCTCCTGAGTACGGCGATACCACATGTGTGACACTTTTTTGCAGCCTAGATGCGCAAAGGGGCCCAAATTCCTTTTAGGAGGGCATTTTTAGACATTTGGATCCCAGACTTCTTCTCACACTTTCGGGCCCCTAAAAAGCCAGGGCAGTATAAATACCCCACATGTGACCCCACTTTGGAAAGAAGACACCCCAAGGTATTCAATGAGGGGCCTGGCGAGTTCCTAGAATTTTTTTTTTTTTTGCATAAGTTAGCGGATATTGATTTTTTTTTGTTTTTTTCCTCACAAAGTCTCACTTTCCGCTAACTTAGGACAAAAATTTCAATCTTTCATGGACTCAATATGCCCCTCACGGAATACCTTGGGGTGTCTTCTTTCCGAAATGGGGTCACATGTGGGGTATTTATACTGCCCTGGCTTTTTAGGGGCCCTAAAGCGTGAGAAGAAGTCTGGAATATAAATGTCTAAAAATGTTTACGCATTTGGATTCCGTGAGGGGTATGGTGCGTCCATGTGAGATTTTATTTTTTGACACAAGTTAGTGGAATATGAGACTTTGTAAGAAAAAACAAAAACAAACAAAAAATTTCCGCTAACTTGTGCCAAAAAAAATGTCTGAATGGAGCCTTACCAGGGGGGGGGGGGGGGGTGATCAATGACAGGGGGGTGATCAATGACAGGGGGGTGATCAATGACAGGGGGGTGATCACCCATATAGACTCCCTGATCACCCCCCTGTCACTGATCACCCCCCCTGTAAGGCTCCATTCAGACATCCGCATGATTTTTTACGGATCCATGGATACATGTATCGGATCCACAGAACGCATGCGGACGTCTGAATGGAGCCTTACAGGGGGGTTATCAATGACAGGGGGTGATCAGGGTAATCAGGGTGATCACCCCCCTGTCACTGATCACCCCCCCTGTAAAGCTCCATTCAGACATCCGCATGATTTTTTACGGATCCATGGATACATGGATCGGATCCACAGAACGCATGCGGACGTCTGAATGGAGCCTTACAGGGGGGTTATCAATGACAGGGGGTGATCAGGGTAATCAGGGTGATCACCCCCCTGTCACTGATCACCCCCCCTGTAAGGCTCCATTCAGACATCCGCATGATTTTTTACGGATCCATGGATACATGGATCGGATCCACAAAACGCATGCGGACGTCTGAATGGAGCCTTACAGGGGGGTTATCAATGACAGGGGGTGATCAGGGTAATCAGGGTGATCACCCCCCTGTCACTGATCACCCCCCCTGTAAAGCTCCATTCAGACATCCGCATGATTTTTTACGGATCCATGGATACATGTATCGGATCCACAGAACGCATGCGGACGTCTGAATGGAGCCTTACAGGGGGGTTATCAATGACAGGGGGTGATCAGGGTAATCAGGGTGATCACCCCCCTGTCACTGATCACCCCCCCTGTAAGGCTCCATTCAGACATCCGCATGATTTTTTACGGATCCATGGATACATGGATCGGATCCACAAAACGCATGCGGACGTCTGAATGGAGCCTTACAGGGGGGTTATCAATGACAGGGGGTGATCAGGGTAATCAGGGTGATCACCCCCCTGTCACTGATCACCCCCCCTGTAAGGCTCCATTCAGACATCCGCATGTGTTTTGTGGATCCGATCCATGTATCCATGGATCCGTAAAAAATCATGCGGATGTCTGAATGGAGCCTTACAGGGGGGGTGATCAATGACAGGGGGTGATCAGGGAGTGTATATGGGTGATCACCCGCCTGTCATTGATCACTCCCCTGTCATTGATCACCCCCCTGTAAGGCTCCATTCAGACATCCGCATGATTTTTTACGGATCCATGGATCGGATGCACAAAACGCATGCTGACGTCTGAATGGAGCCTTACAGGGGGGTTATCAATGACAGGGGGTGATCAGGGTAATCAGGGTGATCACCCCCCTGTCACTGATCACCCCCCCTGTAAGGCTCCATTCAGACATCCGCATGATTTTTTACGGATCCATGGATACATGGATCGGATCCACAAAACGCATGCTGACGTCTGAATGGAGCCTTACAGGGGGGTTATCAATGACAGGGGGTGATCAGGGTAATCACCCCCCTGTCACTGATCACCCCCCCTGTAAGGCTCCATTCAGACATCCGCATGATTTTTTACAGGATCCATGGATCGGATCCACAAAACGCATGCAGGACGTCTGAATGGAGCCTTACAGGGGGGTTATCAATGACAGGGGGGTGATCAGGGAGTGTATATGGGTGATCACCCGCCTGTCATTGATCACCCCCTGTAAGGCTCCATTCAGACGTCCGCATGTGTTTTGCGGATCCGATCCATGTATCCATGGATCCGTAAAAATCATGCGGACGTCTGAATGGAGCCTTACAGGGAAGTGATCAATGACAGGGGGTGATCAGGGAGTGTATATGGGTGATCACCCGCCTGTCATTGATCACCCCCCTGTAAGGCTCCATTCAGACGTCCGTATGCTTTTTGCGGATCCGATCCATGTATCCGTGGATCCGTAAAAATCATACGGACGTCTGAACGGAGCCTGACAGGGGGGGTGATCAATGACAGGGCGGTGATCAATGACAGGGGGGTGATCAGGGAGTTTATATGGGGTGATCAGGGGTTTATAAGGGGTTAATAAGTGACGGGGGGGGGGGGTGTAGTGTAGTGTTTGGTGCGACTGTACTGACCTACCTGAGTCCTCTGGTGGTCGATCCTAACAAAAGGGACCACCAGAGGACCAGGTAGGAGGTATATTAGACGCTGTTATGAAAACAGCGTCTAATATACCTGTTAGGGGTTAAAAAATTCGGATCTCCAGCCTGCCAGCGAGCGATCGCCGCTGGCAGGCTGGAGATCCACTCGCTTACCTTCCGTTCCTGTGAGCGCGCGCGCCTGTGTGCGCGCGTTCACAGGAAATCTCGGCTCACGCGAGATGACGCCAATCGGCGTTAGTGTGACCTGGCAGCGCCGCAGCATTGACGCCTTTCGGCGTTAGTGTGACGGCAGAAGGTTAAACATTTACAATATGAAGACCTTCTCAAGATGGCTTCTCTGCCAGTTCTTTGAGGCCAAAACTGCTTTCCCTCACTTCCCATACACACTTGCTGTAGCTACCAGCTCCCTGCCAGCCAATCAGATTGGATTACTGAGAGACACGCCTTCTCACTCTAAAGCCTAATGCAGGCATGCAGTGTGGAGGACCACCCCTCTGTCTTCTGTTTATACTAAAAGAAATACAGACAAGCCATAGCAACGGTCTTTTAAGGGAGCAGTGGAAAGGGACAGAGGACATTGATGAAAGCTGTTATTATAAGGTAATTACAGATCTTTTGGCAATCATTGACAGACTAACTCAGGTATACATGCCTAGCTCTAATAAACTAGCAAATAAAAAAAAATATTACAGTTACCCTTTAATAGTAGGGGCGTTTTCAGATGCAGCGATACCCATAATTATGCTTGAGCTAATCGACCTTCGGATCATAGATCTGAAGTCAATTCATTCAAATACTTCCATTTTAATGCTGTTTCCATACAACAATAAAATGTGTTGGCTCCATGGAGCCAAAGCTCTTCTCGCCCAAAGTGTCACTAGACTTCAGTGAATTCCTACTGTAGCCATATCTGCATATTTTATAACAATTTAAAATAGCAATCCGAAGTGGGTTTTGGTACCGAGGCCCAGTTCGGATTGCTACTTTAAATTGTTTTTAAATCCACAGATATGACTACAGTAGGAATTTACCGAAGTCTTGCACGACTTTGTCCGAAATGAAATTTGGCTCCACAGATGTGCAGTTCCGTTTTTGAGGCTAATGCCAGCACAGGAATTCAGAGCGTATAGGTGCTCACATTAGATGATGTTGTGCATGTGTGAGATTTTACAACTGCGGCAGGGTGACGTCCGCATATCAAGATGAGGGGAGGAGCAGGGCTTACTAAGAATGGGCATGGCTGGGCTCTACGAATGATAAGTACCGCCCTTTGAGCTCTTTTCCAAGCTCATTACCATATTTATTAAATCATTTCTTGAGGGGCACAAATACATTTATATTGCATATACAGGTATGGTCAGACAGCCCTCTAAGAGACCTACCTAAGCTCAGTGGTGGTGACAGAATCCCTTTAATGATGATTGTGAACAAGCCTTAATACTAACAGGCTATTTAAGGCATGAGACCTCTGTCAAAGTTATCTGAGCGCTCAAATCTCCTTGGGTTCCCATACTTTTGCAAGGTACTCTTTTGCTTTTTTCCCTTTAAAATTGTACAAACCCAAAATAATACACTGATATTGCTTAAAATGTTGAAAATGTGTTTCATCTTAACTTTATGCCTTTTGGAGATCATTTTATCTTTAACTTGCTTAACAGTTCACAGTAACAGTAATTTTGACCAAGGATGGAGGTGGAGGTGGAGTACTGGTTTGGGCTGGTATCATCAAAGATGAGCTTGTGGGGCCTTTTTGGGTTGAGGATGGAGTCAAGCTCAACTCCCAGTCCTACTGCCAGTTTCTGGAAGACACCTTCTTCAAGCAGTGGTACAGGAAGAAGTCTGCAAGGTAAGAAAAACATGATTTTCATGCAGGACAATGCTCCATCACACGCGTCCAAGTACTCCACAACGTGGCTGGCAAAAAAGGGTATAAAAGAAGAAAATCTAATGACATGGCCTCCTTGTTCACCTGATCTGAACCCCATTGAGAACCTGTGGTCCATCGTCAAATGTGAGATTTACAAGGAGGGAAAACAGTACACCTCTCTGAACAGTGTCTGGGAGGCTGTGGTTGCTGCTGCACGCAATGTTGATGGTGAACAGATCAAAACACTGACAGAATCCATGGATGGCAGGCTTTTGAGTGTCCTTGCAAAGAAAGGTGGCTATATTGGTCACTGATTTGTTTTTGTTTTTGAATGTCAGAAATGTATATTTGTGAATGTTGAGATGTTATATTGGTTTCACTGGTAAAAATAAATAATTGAAATGGGTATATATTTGTTTTTTGTTAAGTTGCCTAATAATTATGTACAGTAATAGTCACCTGCACACACAGATATCCCCCTAAAATAGCTAAAACTAAAAACAAACTAAAAACTACTTCCAAAAATATTCAGCTTTGATATTAATGAGTTTTTTGGGTTCATTGAGAACATGGTTGTTGTTCAATAATAAAATTAATCCTCAAAAATACAACTTGCCTAATAATTCTGCACTCCCTGTATGTCACCCACCGAACTAACAGATGGATTAACTATATTAATTTCACTGTCACGTATGCAATGCAGGTGTATCTCACACAAAAATTGGGTATATGTCACCCACCAATCTAACAGACGGATTAACTATGTCAATTTCACTGTCACGTATGCAATACAGGTGCACCTCAGACAAAAAAAAGGGTATATATCACCCACCAAACTAAGGCCTCATGCACACGACCGTTGTGTGCATCCGTGGCCGTTGTGCCGTTTTCCATTTTTTTTCACGGACCCATTGACTTTCAATGGGTCCGTGGAAAAATCGGAAAATGCACCGTTTGGCAGCCGCATCCGTGATCCGTGTTTCCTGGCCGTGAAAAAAATATGACCTGTCCTATTTTTTTCACGGCCAACGGTTCACGGACCCATTCAAGTCAATGGGTCAGTGAAAAATCACGGATGCACACAAGATTGTCATCCGTGTCTGTGATCCGTGTCCGTTTTTTCCTATCATTTCAATGGCAAACTTGACTTAGATTTTTTTTTCATTTTTCATGTCCGTGGATCCTCCAAAAAACAAGGAAGACCCACGGACGAAAAAACGGTCACGGATCACGGACCAACGGACCCCGTTTTTGCGGACCTTAAAAAAAAATGGTCGTGTGCATGAGGCGTAACAGACATATTAACTGTATTAATTTCCCTGTCACAGATGCAGTGCAGGTGTACCTCACAAAAAAAAATGGGAATATGCCACCCACAGAATTAACAGCCAGATTAATTATTATATTTCTGTGTCAGGAGTGAAAAGATGGTGCATTGCACCCACAAAAGATCGCTATAGGTCACCCACAGATTTAACAGGCAGATTTAGTATTATATTTCTGTGTCGTGGTGCAAAACTGGTGTATTGCACCCACAAAAAAATCTTTAAGCCATTACTTTTTTTTATTTTTCTGTTCACATAGCCATATATGGGTTGTTTTCGCACGACAAGTTGTAGTTTTTAATGGCACTATTTACTTTTGCATACAATGTACTGGGAAGCTGGAAAAAAAATGGGTGGAACTGGAAAAACATTCAACTCCACCACAGTTTTATGGGTTTTGTTTTTTTGGTGTTCCTTGTGCAGTAAAATTGACCTGTTCTGTTTTAGTACAATAATAAATAAATAAAAACATTGGAAAAGACAATTTTTTTTTATCATCACCATATTCACCATCTGGGATGAATATTTTTCCATTTTAAAGGATAACTGTCATGTTTTCATAAAAACAATTTTTTTTTAGCATATTTTACTGCTGCAGTAGCATTATGCATAAAGCAATCTTTAGTTTCTTCACATAGCACAGTTTTTCTTCAGTTTTTCCCTTAGTTACGGCTGTTTAAACATTTACAATATGAAGACCTTCTCAAGATGGCTTCTCTGCCAGTTCTTTGAGGCCAAAACTGCTTTCCCTCACTTCCCATACACACTTGCTGTAGCTACCAGCTCCCTGCCAGCCAATCAGATTGGATTACTGAGAGACACGCCTTCTCACTCTAAAGCCTAATGCAGGCATGCAGTGTGGAGGACCACCCCTCTGTCTTCTGTTTATACTAAAAGAAATACAGACAAGCCATAGCAACGGTCTTTTAAGGGAGCAGTGGAAAGGGACAGAGGACATTGATGAAAGCTGTTATTATAAGGTAATTACAGATCTTTTGGCAATCATTGACAGACTAACTCAGGTATACATGCCTAGCTCTAATAAACTAGCAAATAAAAAAAAATATTACAGTTACCCTTTAATAGTAGGGGCGTTTTCAGATGCAGCGATACCCATAATTATGCTTGAGCTAATCGACCTTCGGATCATAGATCTGAAGTCAATTCATTCAAATACTTCCATTTTAATGCTGTTTCCATACAACAATAAAATGTGTTGGCTCCATGGAGCCAAAGCTCTTCTCGCCCAAAGTGTCACTAGACTTCAGTGAATTCCTACTGTAGCCATATCTGCATATTTTATAACAATTTAAAATAGCAATCCGAAGTGGGTTTTGGTACCGAGGCCCAGTTCGGATTGCTACTTTAAATTGTTTTTAAATCCACAGATATGACTACAGTAGGAATTTACCGAAGTCTTGCACGACTTTGTCCGAAATGAAATTTGGCTCCACAGATGTGCAGTTCCGTTTTTGAGGCTAATGCCAGCACAGGAATTCAGAGCGTATAGGTGCTCACATTAGATGATGTTGTGCATGTGTGAGATTTTACAACTGCGGCAGGGTGACGTCCGCATATCAAGATGAGGGGAGGAGCAGGGCTTACTAAGAATGGGCATGGCTGGGCTCTACGAATGATAAGTACCGCCCTTTGAGCTCTTTTCCAAGCTCATTACCATATTTATTAAATCATTTCTTGAGGGGCACAAATACATTTATATTGCATATACAGGTATGGTCAGACAGCCCTCTAAGAGACCTACCTAAGCTCAGTGGTGGTGACAGAATCCCTTTAATGATGATTGTGAACAAGCCTTAATACTAACAGGCTATTTAAGGCATGAGACCTCTGTCAAAGTTATCTGAGCGCTCAAATCTCCTTGGGTTCCCATACTTTTGCAAGGTACTCTTTTGCTTTTTTCCCTTTAAAATTGTACAAACCCAAAATAATACACTGATATTGCTTAAAATGTTGAAAATGTGTTTCATCTTAACTTTATGCCTTTTGGAGATCATTTTATCTTTAACTTGCTTAACAGTTCACAGTAACAGTAATTTTGACCAAGGATGCCTAAACTTTTGCATTCCAGAAGTAACTTACGTGACAGAGAAACCAGAGGCAGCATGGAGGACTGCAGTGACTAGGAGCAGGTATGAATCTTTAGCATAGTGGGGCAGGCTGCTAGCACTTGGTAAAATGGCACTATTATCAGAGAGACCCTTTGATGATTCTCTCCTTCTCTCTCTTCTTTTTATTCCTGTGTCATAAATGTGGAATGTGGCTTCCCGACCAAAACAGGTTCTGCACATCTTCTTTAACCTCTTAAGGACATAGGGCGTACAGGTACGCCCTTGTGCCCTGGTACTTAAGGACACAGGGCGTACATGTACGCCCTGTGTATTTCTGATCACTGCCGTGCGGCTGGCAGTGATCGGAACCCGGTGCCTGCTCAAATCATTGAGCAGGCACCTAGGCTAAATGCGCGGGGGGGTCCCGTGACCCCCCCATGTCGGCGATCGCGGCAAACCGCAGGTCAATTCAGACCTGCGGTTTGCTGCGATTTCTGCAGTTTCTGATCCCCGCGGTCCCTGACCGCGGGGATCAGAAACTTTAGGATTCCAAAAATGTTCCTGCATCCCTCCCCCCTGCACCCCTAAGTTATTTGAGCACGGTGGGAGGTGCAGGGGGAGGGTTGCGGGCGGTGCGGGCGGTGCGGGAGGCGGGCGGTGCGGTAGGCGGGATCGCGATCCCCCGCCCGCCTCCCCTTGAATAATCGTTGGTTTCTAGTGGGTATACCAGGGTGCCAGCACATTGCTGGCACCCTGGTATAAACGGCTGACATCTGTGCTGCGATGTCAGCCGTTTAACCCTTTCCATACCGCGGTCCGTACGGACCGCTGTATGGAAAAGGTTAACAGCGCAGGGAGCTCCCTCCCTCTCCCATCGGGGGGCTGCTGTGCCTTTGCAGCCCCCCGAATGGAGAGGGAGAGAGCTCCCAGGCAGCCCCCCCAGAGCCCCGTCCTTACCCTTCCCCGTCTGCGCAGTTCTGACCATAACTGAGCAGACGGGGAAGGTTCCCATGGCAACAGGACGCCTCTCAGGCGTCCTGCTGTCCATGGTGCTGAACAGATCTGTGCTGAAAGGCATAGATCTGTTCAGACAAAGTGTAAAATACAGTAAAGTACTATATATTGTACTGTACTGTATTATACAGACATCAGACCCACTGGATCTTCAAGAACCAAGTGGGTCTGGGTCAAAAAGAAAGTGAAAAAAAGTGAAAATAAAGTAAAAATCAAAAAACACATTTATCACTGATTAAAAATAAAAAAAATGAAATTCCCTGCACATGTTTGGTATCGCCGCGTCCGTAACGACCTGATCTATAAAACAGTCATGTTACTTTACCCAAACGGTGAACGCCATAAAAATAAAAAATTAAAACTATGATGAAATTGAAATTTTGCCCACCTTACTTCCCAAAAAAGTTAATAAAAGTGATCAAAAAAGTTGTATGTACGCCAAAATTGTAACAATAAAACCGTCATCTCATCCCGCAAAAATCATACCCTACCCAAGATAATCGCCCCAAAACTGAAAAAACTATGGCTCTTAGACTATGGAAACACTAAAACATGATTTTTTTTGTTTCAAAAATGAAATCATTGTGTAAAACTTACATAAATAAAAAAAAGTATACATATTAGGTATCGCCGCGTCCGTATCGACCGGCTCTATAAAAATATCACATGATCTAACCCCTCAGGTGACCACCGTAAAAAAAAAAAAAAAAAAACGGTGTAAAAAAAGCAATTTTTTGTCATCTTACTTCACAAAAAGTGTAACAGCAAGCGATCAAAAAGTCATATGCACCCCAAAATAGTGCCAATAAAACCGTAATCTCATCCCGCAAAAAATGAGACCCTACTTGAGATAATCGCCCAAAAACTGAAAAAACTATGGCTCTTAGACTATGGAGACACTAAAACTTTTTTTTGTTTTAAAAATTATTCATTGTGTAAAACTTACATAAATAAAAAAAATTGTATACATATTAGGTATCGCCGCATCCGTGACAACCTGCTCTATAAAATTACCACATGATCTAACCGGTCAGATGAATGTTGTAAATAACAAAAAAAAAAACAGTGCCAAAAAAGCTATTTCTTGTTACCTTGCCGCACAAAAAGTGTAATATAGAGCAACCAAAAATCATATGTACCCTAAACTAGTACCAACAAAACTGCCACCTTATCCCGTAGTTTCTAAAATGGGGTCACTTTTTTGGAGTTTCTACTCTAGGGGTGCATCAGGGGGGCTTCAAATGGGACATGGTGTCAATAAAACCAGTCCAGCAAAATCTGCCTTCCAAAAAACGTATGGCATTCCTTTCCTTCTGCGCCCTGCCGTGTGCCCGTACAGCAGTTTACGACCACATATGGGGTGTTTCTGTAAACTACAGAATCAGGGCCATAAATAATGAGTTTTGTTTTGCTGTTAACCCTTGCTTTGTAACTGGAAAAAAAATATTAAAATGGAAAATCTGCCAAAAAAGTGAAATTTTGAAATTGTATCTCTATTTTCCATTAAATCTTGTGCAACACCTAAAGGGTTAACAAACTTTGTAAAATCAGTTTTGAATACCTTGAGGGGTGTAGTTTCTTAGATGGGGTCACTTTTATGGAGTTTCTACTCTAGGGTTGCATCAGGGGGCTTCAAATGGGACATGGTGTAAAAAAAACAGTCCAGCAAAATCTGCCTTCCAAAA
This sequence comes from Bufo gargarizans, assembly GCF_014858855.1. Taxonomy (NCBI): domain Eukaryota; kingdom Metazoa; phylum Chordata; class Amphibia; order Anura; family Bufonidae; genus Bufo; species Bufo gargarizans. The sequence goes on along the minus strand of NC_058080.1, from coordinate 406,147,469 downwards.
ACCGTATGGCATTCCTTTCCTTCTGCGCCCTGCCGTGTGCCCGTACAGCAGTTTACGACCACATATGGGGTGTTTCTGTAAACTACAGAATCAGGGCCATAAATAATGAGTTTTGTTTTGCTGTTAACCCTTGCTTTGTAACTGGAAAAAAAATATTAAAATGGAAAATCTGCCAAAAAAGTGAAATTTTGAAATTGTATCTCTATTTTCCATTACATCTTGTGCAACACCTAAAGGGTTAACAAACTTTGTAAAATCAGTTTTGAATACCTTGAGGGGTGTAGTTTCTTAGATGGGGGTCACTTTTATGGAGTTTCTACTCTAGGGTTGCATCAGGGGGGCTTCAAATGGGACATGGTGTCAAAAAAACTGTCCAGCAAAACCTGCCTTCCAAAAACCAAACGGCGCACCTTTCACTCTACGCCCCGCTGTGTGGCCGTACAGTAGTTTACGGCCACATATTGGGTGTTTCTGTAAACGGCAGAGTCAGGGCAATAAAGATACAGTCTTGTTTGGCTGTTAACCCTTGCTTTTTTAGTGGAAAAAAATTGGTTAAAATGGAAAATTAGGCAAAAAAATGAAATTCTCAAATTTCATCCCCATTTGCCAATAACTCTTGTGCAACACCTAAAGGGTTAATGAAGTTTGTAAAATCAGTTTTGAATACCTTGAGGGGTGTAGTTTCTTAGATGGGGTCACTTTTATGGAGTTTCTACTCTAGGGGTGCATCAGGGGGCTTCAAATGGGACATGGTGTCAAAAAAACAGTCCAGCAAAACCTGCCTTCCAAAAACCATATGGCGCACCTTTCACTCTACGCCCCGCTGTGTGGCCGTACAGTAGTTTACGGCCACATATAGGGTGTTTCTGTAAACGGCAGAGTCAGGGCAATAAAGATACAGTCTTGTTTTGCTGTTAACCCTTGCTTTGTTAGTGGAAAAAATGGGTTAAAATGGAAAATTAGCCAAAAAAATGAAATTCTCAAATTTCATCCCCATTTGCCAATAACTCTTGTGCAACACCTAAAGGGTTAACGAAGTTTGTAAAATCAGTTTTGAATACCTTGAGGGGTGTAGTTTATAGAATGGGGGCATTTTTGGGTGGTTTCTATTATGTAAGCCTCGCAAAGTGACTTCAGAGCTGTAGTGGTCCCTAAAAATTTGGTTTTTGTAAATTTCCGAAAAATTTCAAGATTTGCTTCTAAACTTCTAAGCCTTGTAACATCCCCAAAAAATAAAATATCATTCCCAAAATAATTCAAACATGAAGTAGACATATGGGGAATGTAAAGGCATCACAATTTTTAGGGGTATTACTATGTATTACAAAAGTAGAGAAACTGAAACTTTGAAATTTACAAATTTTTCCAAATTTTTGTTAAATTAGGTATTTTTTGGTGCAAAAAAAATATTTTTTTTTACTTCATTTTACCAGTGTCATGAAGTACAATATGTGACAAAAAAACAATCTCAGAACGGCCTGGATAAGTCAAAGCGTTTTAAAGTTATCAGCACTTAAAGTGACTCTGGTCAGATTTGCAAAAAATGGCCTGGTCCTAAGGTGTAAAAAGGCTGTGTCCTTAAGGGGTTAACCTATTTGTTGCATTTGGAGTATATGTACGTCCAGTGCCCGATCTTTAAAGACTGTGCCAGCTCAGGAGCTGAGTGCGTGCCACAGCTGCCGGGAGTCTGCTGTTTTAGTGACGATAAAGCAGATCATGGATTTTGAACCCTCCAAATGTCATGGTCAATTGTGATCATGGCATCTAATTGATTATTTTCCAAGAACAAGGCGCTCCCAGTGACTGAACAGCTCTCACCGCCAAGCTCGAGGGAGCCATTTGGTTGCTTATGGCAGCCTCAGGCCTTCTGAAGTCCTGTCATAGCAAAATCTCTATAAAACCTGGACTGTGGCAAGGCTTGATAGAAACGGACTGATTCTCCTAAAAACTTTAATGGCAAGCCACAAAACCATGGCAGAATTTCAATTTTTTTCCAATTCCATCCAGTATGGATTTTTTTTTCCAGCTTCACATCACATTGTATGCAATATTAAATTGTGCCATACCATTTGTAGTACAACCTGTCTTGCAAAAGACAAAGCCTCAAACAGTTACATGGACAGAAAAATTAAAAAAAATGATGTCTCCGGGAAGGCAGTGATTAAAAAACTAAAACAAAAAATTGAAAACCGCTGTGGCAGGAAATATTCAGTTATGCTTTAATTTCTAAACTTTAGCATAGTTGATAGAGTATCATTCCCTTACTGCTCCACTCTAGTCACTACTGAAAGTCACTACTGGGTCAAGCTGTGAGACTTTTGATTTCTGTATTCAAATCTGCTGAGGGTTGGAGACACCAGTTATTTCAGCTTTGCTTTTTCATCGCTCAGTTAGATTTTTCAGGGGAAATCCAATTTCCTATTAAATTAGTATGACTTAATTTGCAGCTTGAAAAGCTGGTTTACTTATTCAGACTAAAATTTTCTATATACAATGGACCTTTATTCACATGGTCAAAGAAAACCGGAAGGTTTATTTAAGGCTTTGGCCCCTATATCCTTTGTTTTGGGCACACCCCTTGTCACTTTTGATGGTCACTACTGAAAGGAAGAAAAAAGATTTATGGGTTTGTATTCTTTGACTAGTAGGCTGTTTGAAAGGTCATGTAGAAGTGTATTACTGTGCAAACCCAATGACATATTGTATCTAAACATATGAAGCTTTTGTAATATGCAGTCTTGGGTAATGACACACATAAGAAATGTCTGCACGTCATGTTCTTGACGAATGCTACAATTTTATTCTGTTATAAATGGGCTATTTGATTAATTTTGTCTCTTTGTTGCTATGTGCAGTACTTTTCCCAGCGACGTCAATGGCTATGTTTACAAGTCTCGCTTCTGAAAACATTAACAAGAATGAGTCATCAAGGCTGCAGGGGAGAAAATAATAGAGAAATAGTGCTGGAAAAGATTAGAGCGGCTGGTAATAAACCGTACAGCAAATTATTGAAAAATATATAGTCTTTGTTCCTCTTGCACACGACCGTATGCCCTCCGAGACATAGGGTCCGTGAGCAGGCCATATGTCCCGGAGCGGCATTGATCGTGCACACGGGAGCACACAGCATCGTAGATTACAATGATGCTGTGCACGTCGGGTCGCCCGCGGGACTATTGTCACACACTCATAAGATCATATGAGTGCGGGACAATAGTGCCACGGGTAGCACGACATGCACAGCATCATTGTAATCTATGATGCTGTGTGCTCCCGTGTGCACGATCAATGCCGCTCCGGGACATATGGCCCACTCACGGACTGTATGTCTCTGAGGGCATACGGTCGTGTGCAAGAGGCCTAACTTGCAGTCTGCCATATGAAAAACAAGAGCCATGTTTTGAAATATCTGATGTAAACTGAAGAATATTGTATTTGGCACAACCCCTTTTAAGTTATGCTACATTATGCAAGAAATATATATATATATATATATATATATATACACACACAGGTGAAACTCGAAAAATTAGAATATCGAGCAAAAGTTCATTTATTTCAGTAATGCAACTTAAAATTAGAATATTGTGAAAAGGTTCAATATTCTAGGCTCAAAGTGTCACACTCTAGTCAGCTAATTAATCCATATCTCCTGAGCAAAGGGTACCTGAGATCGTGACTTTGGGATTTGATAAGCTGTAAGCCATAATCATCCAAATTATAACAACTAAAGGCTTGAAATATCTCTCTTTGCATGTAATGAGTCTATCTCATATATTAGTTCCACCTTTCAAGTTGCATTACTGAAATAAATGAACTTTGCACAATATTCTAATTTTTCGAGTAGCACCTGTATAAATAATCCTATGCGGGCAGTGTCTAGGGCTTTCTATTTACCATCAGAGGGTTGAGTATATAGGGACTCATTTATAAAGCCAGGTCCGCCTCGTTTTTCATGTTAAAAAGGTCCTAAACTGCAAGTTTTTTTGCTGGTATTTGCGACTTTTCTGTCTCTTTGCCAATTCCTCATGAGTTCCATTTTGTAAACGAGAACATCACATTAGACCTGGATTATGGCTCATTTATGTGTTTCAAAATGTATGCCAGCTCATGTCCTAGCATTAACCCATACACCTTTTTACGGTGGTCACTAAGGAGCCTTAGGCTTCTTTACGGTGGCCCACTCTAAGCGCTGGATGGGTCCCCCGTGCAGCGGGGAGCGGGGGCCTGGCTCTCACATGAGTGCCGATTCGGGCTGTTTAACACTTTACATGCCGCGGGCATCTTTTGCGCATCTTTTGCGGCCCCATTGAAGTGAATGGGTCCGCACCCGAGCTGCAAAAACTGCAGCTCGGATGTGGACCAGAACAACGGTCGTGTTCATGAGGCCTTAGGTGCATATTAACCCCTTGAATACTGCAGTTTTTTTCACTTTTTCATTTTTATTTTAGTCATAACAATTTTATTTTTTCATTCACATATTTATTTTTGCAGGACAAGTTGTACTTTCTAATGCAACCATTTATTATGGCATGCAATGTAGTGGGAAGCGGGAAAAAAAGCCAAATGGAGTGGAATTCGAGAAGAAACGCTATTCCGCAACAGTTTTACAGGTTTTGTCCCTACGGCGTTCCATATTCAGAAAAACTGACCGGTGCCCTTCATTCTCTGGGCCAATACGATTACAAAGATGCCACATTTGTATAGGTTTTTTGTGTTTTGCAAAAAACTAACTCAAAAACAAAAATATATATTTGTTCTACATCACCATTTTCTGACCCCCATAACTGTTTTATAGTTATGTCTACCAAGCTGTGTGAGGGCTTATTTTTTGCAGGCCGATCTGCAGTTTTTATTGTGTTTGACTTTTTGATCATATTTTATACATTTTTTGAGTAAGTGAAGCATTGAAAAAATTGAAAATAAGCCATTTTGATTTTACGCCATTAGCCATATGGGACAAATATTTGTATATTTTAATAGCACAGGCATTTTCAGACACAGAGATGTGCCCCACAGCAAATTAAATGACTGGCCCCCCATACCCAAGCAACTCTCTCCTTGTGTGCAATCCTGTTCAGTTCCCTGAAGACCTGGCATGGCTGTAGTGTTTGCATTTGATGTTGTGGCACAGTTTTCTTGGTTTCCCATTTTTGCAGCAAGCAACCCAGTTTGGCCATGTGCTGTGGATCAGCTTCATAATGCCCTATGTCTGTGTAGGAGTGTTGTGGTCTAATTTGCATGCTTTTTAGGCTAGGTCTACAGGACGATATGTGTCGCGCGACAAATAGGGCACAACTACACTGCAAAATTTGTCGCACAACATTTTCTCGCACCAATGTCGCACGACAATTTTAATAATGATAGTCTATGGTGTCGCAATGTGACATGCCACATGTTGCGACTGCAACGCGACAGTCGTGGAAAAATCCATCTCAAATGGATTTTTTGCGACTGTCGCAGTTGCCCCATGTCGCATGTTGCAGTGCGACACCGTAGACTATTATTATAAAAATTGTCGCACGACATTGGTGCGACGAAATGTTACACGACAAATGTCGTCGTGTAGTCCTAGCCTAGGTGCAGAGTAGAAAAGTTTCATGTCTATATTTGCAACACATTTATCAATAACATGCGACTTTTAGTAAATCTAACACAAAATAGGCCACCCGCTCCAAATTAGACCTGTCTCAAATCCTGTCTTAAATGATAAATGTGCCCCATAATACTCATGAAAGGCATCCAAATTGGCTCTGGTAACATTAGCCTCATGGTTCCATTTGCTTTTGTAGTCTGAGGAGTTACTGTTACTGTATTTGACAGGTGTGTTCTAAGTCAATGGGATCAGTCAGTCGCAAAATAGATCCATCATATGTGTTACATTACATTGTAACTTGTCCATCAAGTTCAACCTCTCACAGACGTTGCTGTTTGACCCAGGAAAAAATTAAATCCCCTAACTATTGCCACCTTTGCCTTATGGTAGTTGAACAATTTCTATAGATCAATTATGCACCAAACATTTCTTAATTATAATCCTCTATGCCATGTGTTATTAAATATAGGCTGTTTTTTAAATGCTCACATAGCATCGGCCATCACTACCTCTTGGAGCAGGACATTTCATAGTTTGAATACTCTAGCTGTAAAGAATGCTTTTCCGTATTGATGTATTTTATACATCAATACGGGAAAACGTTCTTTACAGCTAGAATAGTCAAACTATGCTCCTTGGCTTTCTGCCAAATGTAATGAAAGTCCTTTTTTGCCAAAGTGATATTTTTCTGCCTTTTTATGCTGTGTTCCATTGTGGTGAGTGATGTCAGATTATTGTATGGTACGTGAGCGTGTTTCACTGAGCCACGTTTGATTGTGGTCATTTTTGACGATAATGTTCTATGAGGCTGATCTCTACTGTAGTGATGCCACAATAGTTGTTATTATTCATAAATTCTGTACAATTGTAATGATATTAAAAAGGCTTGTATTTGGATTTAAAAGATGTGCTCTATAATGTCACCACAGCATATGTCTTCGTTAATACACTATTGATGTCAGACTATTATGTTTGTTTTATTCTAGACTATGTTTTGTTGTAATTATGCCACGATTACGCCATCATTTTCATTTTTAAAGTGTAAATGTCATTTTATTTTTGTGGTGTATGGATGGAATTGTTAAGCATTTTTAATTCTTTATTAAAGAAGGGTGTTTATTTTTACTAGAAAACAGGGTGTCTAAAGTCTTCTTAGCAGCACTCTCATTGAGCTTTCCTGAGGAGAGTCTGTCTTCCTTATTTCACTGAGAGCTGAAGATGACAATGCTGCAGTCAGCCTCAGCTCACTAACCCAACACCTGGCTCCCTATACTTGCCCTCTTTGCCTGTCTCCCTGTGTATCTGACTTGCTGCCAGAGCTGACCACTAGCAGCAAGCCTCTATTCTGTAGGTTTCTCATTTAGGCCTCATGCACACCGTTGTGTGTTTTGCGGTCTGCAAACCGTGCGGAACAGCACGGACAGCCATTAATATAACTGCCTATTCTTGTCCGCAAAACACGGACAAGAATAGGACAGGGTTTGTAACGGATCTCCTGGCACCCCGACTGGGTACCTCCGTTGATGGATGCTCCTAGTGCTTCCCAAGGACTCCAAGCACTCAATTTGACACCGTAAGCACTGCTGACCCCACTAACCGCCGCAGCTTGGTTGGGAATCTCGCCGTCTTCCACCCAAGACCAGGATCCAGATTCCAGTGGGTAGAAACGTGTTGTAATCCCAGGGGAGTATAATACCGATAGCAATCCCCAGAGTAGATATAGCTGTTCCTCCCACACATGAGATGACACTCTATGTTGAGAGTAAAACAGGAACTGACTTTATTGAAGACCAACTCAGTATATATACAGTTCAAGAAGTCTAACAACATAAATCAATCAACCATGAACAACATGCAAACAGATATATCCCCCCCCTAATGAATGAATCAGGAGAGAGGAGACACATGTGATGGGATTACTTCCTGAGTGTATCTACACTGGAGTCGGCTACTCCTAGAGTCAGCTATCTTAATTCCATCACTATCACAATCAGTGGGAGTCTCAGTGCAGAGTTAACCCTTTTTGTGTTGCTGGATTCACACCCTGCACCTTTAGTGGGCAATAGGAAATATGTGGCATATAAACTCCACACATAAATCAGGGTTCATAGTTCCTTGTAACCCCAAAAGGTCTTAGGTGGTCTCCATAGTTCTCTGTCCATAGTCTGTAGGAAGGAGGCTGGCCCTCAGGCTTCTCCAGCAGCCCCAGTGACGATTTAGTCTGTCACAAGGTTATATTTTTATGCTGACCACAGAACGGAGCGACGGATGCGGACGGCACATGGAGTGCTGTCCGCATCTTTTGCGGCCCCATTGAAGTGAATGGGTCCGCATCCGAGCCACCAAAACTGCGGCTCCGATGAGGACCAAAACAACGGCCGTGTGCATGAGGCCTTACTGAGTGCATGGAGGAGAGAGGAGAATGGGGCTTCCAGTGATTAGCAATGACAGTAGGTAGACAGGCACACAGTACACACTGTCAGTACTAAGCACTAGAAGTTATGTTCTTCTTTCTCTTTCATTGGTTTATAACTGAGAAGTACAAGGAGATTAGAATTAGACCTAGCAGCAAATCAGATAGGCAGGGAGACAGGCAGAGAGAGCACACATAGAATGGCAGACTGAAAGCCTGTACGGTCATCTTCAGAGCTCAGCAGAATGCTGAAGAGGGACTCTCCTTAGCAAAGCTCAGTTAAGCCTCATGCAGACATCCGTGGAAAACAGTCCGTGAGATACCGGACTGGCATCCTGCTTAGGGCAGGAGCGCATGGCGTCATTGGTTGCTATGACGCCGTGCGCTTCGTGCCGCCGCTGCTGTACAGTAATACACTTGTATAGATCATACGAGTCTATTACTGTAAAACAGCGGCGGCACAAAGCGCACGGCGTCATAGCAACCAATGACGCCATGCGCTCCTGCACTAAGCAAGATGCCAGTCTGGTCTCTCACGGACCGTTTTCCACGGACATCTGCATGAGGCTTTAGAGGGGTGCTAAAGAGACTCTTTACTCCCAGTTTTCTGGTACAAAGAAACACATTTCCCTAATACAGTTTAGCACAAGAATATTTAACAACCCCTTCCCTACTCTACATTAAAAATACAATGTAGAGATCACAATATCTTTTTTTTTTAGCCTGTAGCTTATTAGGATGATGTAACAAGGTGTTTGTCTTTATTTTGAGGCTGTGTTCTATTGTGATGATGTTGCAATAGCCTGTGTGTTAATTTATAACATTTGGTCTATTTTGTATTTTATTGTGGTGACATCACAATGTTTCCTAATGTTTATCCTGTGCTTTTAATATAAATGGTTTATAGTGAACATGTTTATGTGCATGTATGAGTGTGCAGATATGTTGTACTGTATACATTTAGCTTTTGTGCATGCCTGTAAGTGGTGGGTGTGGATACACTGAACAGCAATACCTTACAGTGCAACTGTCATCTCACCTTTTTTAATGTGTACGGAAAGTTATGTTGAGGGCTGATGCACACGACCATAGACTCTGTCCAAAAATGCGGATCGGATGCGGACTCATTCATTTCAATGGGGCACAAAAGATGCGGACAGAACATGGTGTGCTGTCCAGCATCACATTAACCCACCCCACACACACTAACACACACTCCTTATGCACTCTTTTCTTTTATCCAGACTGTGGATAAAATCTTGTAAGGAGAGCTGTACCTTGATGTGCTTGGCAGGTTCCCCCTTCAATCCACCAAATAGAAAGTTCTCCTCCCAACTTTCTTCACCTCAAACTCAACTCAAGGAGCCACTGAAGTGGGAAAGAAGACTGGGAAACTTGAGCAGCGGTTAAGGTTGAGAGCTAGTGGCTTGAGATTTGAAACATGGATAGAAGAGATGCTGGCAGGCAGGGGCGTACATAGAAATCATTGGGCCCCACAGCAAAACTCAGAATTGGGCCCCCACTCTCACCCTTGCAATAAAAAATACAATTATTGTATCAGATCCTTTAGGGTGTGGGGTTTAATCTGATATTGATGAAGCTTGTGAAGTGTTTTTTTGTCTTTTTTTAACTTTTAATAAAATTGTATGTGTTTGTTATGTCACCACGCATCATTCTAAAGTGTTACAATGGCAGAACTCGAACTAGCTCCAATCCTGCCAGCTACAGCAATGTGCCACCTGCATATTATAATGGTCACTAACAGGTAATGGTGCAAGCTCAACTTCTGTGTCTGCACCATGTACAGTGGATATAAAAAGTCTACACACCCCTGTTAAAATGTCAGGTTTCTGTGATGTAAAAAAAATTAGACAAAGATAAATAATTTCACCTTTTTCCACCTTTAATGTGACCTATAAACTGTACCACTCAATTTAAAACCAAACTAAAATCTGTGCAGGGAAGAAAACAAAAAAAATAAAAAATAATGTGGTTGTATAAGTGTGCACACTCGTATAACTGAGGATGTAGCTGTGCTCAGAATTAAGCAATCACATTCTAAATCATGTTAAATAGGAGTCAGCATACACCTGCCATCATTTAAAGTGCCTCTGATTAACCCCAAATAAAGTTCAGCTGCTCTAGTTGGTCTTTCCTGAAACTTTCTTAGTCACATCCTGCAGCAAAAGCCATGGTCCACAGAGAGCTTCCAAAGAATCAGAGGGATCTCATTGTTAAAAGGTATCAGTCAGGAGAAGGGTACAAAAGAATTTCCAAGGCATTAGATATACCATGGAACACAGTGAAGACAGTCATCATCAAGTGGAGAAAATATGGCACAACAGTGACATTACCAAGAACTGGACGTCCCTCCAAAATTAATATAAAGACAAGAAGAAAACTGGTCTGGGAGGCTACCAAGAGGCTTACAGCAACATTAAAGGAGCTGCAGGAATATCTGGCAAGTACTGGCTGTGTAGTACATGTGACAAGTACAATCTCCCATATTCTTCATATGTCTGGGCTATGGGGTAGAGTGGCAAGACGAAATTCTTTCATTACAAAGAAAAACATCCAAGCCAGGCTACATTTTGCAAAAACACATTTAAAGTCTCCCAAAAGCATGTGGGAAAAGGTGTTATGGTCTGATGAAACCAAGGTTGAACTTTTTGCCCATAATTCAAAAAGATATGTTGAGTGCAAAAACAACACTGCACATCACCAAAAGAACACCATACCCACAGTGAAGCATGGTGGTGGCAGCATGATGCCAAGGGGCTGTTTTTCTTCAGATGGAACTGGGGTCTTAGTTAAGCTAGAGGGAATTATGAACAGTTCCAAATACCAGTCAATATTGGCACAAAACCTTCGGGCTTCTGCTAGAAAGCTGAACATGAAGAGGAACTTCATCTTTCAGCATGACAACGACCCAAAGCATACATCCAAATCAACAAAGGAATGGCTTCACCAGAAGAAGATTAAAGTTTTGGAATGGCTCATCCAGAGCCCAGACCTGAATCCGATTGAAAATCTGTGGGGTGATCTGAAGAGGGCTGTGCATAGGAGATGCCCTCGCAATCCAGAAGATTTGGAGTGTTTTTGCAAAGAAAAGTGGGCAAATTTTGCCAAGTCAAAATGCGCAATGCTGATAGACTCATACCCAAAAAGACTGAGTGCTGTAAAAAAAATAAAAAGGTGCTTCAACAAAGTATTAGTTTAAGGGTGTGCACACTTATGGAATTTCTACCTAAAAGATTTCAGTTTGTTTTTCAATTAAGTGGAACAGTTTATAGGTTACATTAAAGGTGGGAAAAAGTCTGAAATTATTTATCTTTGTCTAATTTTTTTTAACAGGGGTGTGTAGACTTTTTATATCCACTGTATGTTCATGTACATAGCAGTAGCAGAAGATAATGAGGATTAAAAAAAATATATATATATATATATATATATATATATATACAGTACAGACCAAAAGTTTGGACACACCTTCTCATTCAAAGAGTTTTCTTTATTTTCATGACTATGAAAATTGTAGATTCACACTGAAGGCATCAAAACTATGAATTAACACATGTGGAATTATATACATGACAAAAAAGTGTGAAACAACTGAATATATGTCATATTCTAGGTTCTTCAAAGTAGCCACCTTTTGCTTTGATTACTGCTTTGCACACTCTTGGCATTCTCTTGATGAGCTTCAAGAGGTAGTCACCTGAAATGGTCTTCCAACAGTCTTGAAGGAGTTCCCAGAGATGCTTAGCACTTGTTGGCCCTTTTGCCTTTACTCTGCGGTCCAGCTTACCCCAAACCATCTCGATTGGGTTCAGGTCCGGTGACTTTGGAGGCCAGGTCATCTGGCGCAGCACCCCATCACTCTCCTTCATGGTCAAATAGCCCTTACACAGCCTGGAGGTGTGTTTGGGGTCATTGTCCTGTTGAAAAATAAATGATGGTCCAACTAAACGCAAACCGGATGGAATAGCATGCCGCTGCAAGATGCTGTGGTAGCCATGCTGGTTCAGTATGCCTTCAATTTAGAATAAATCCCCAACAGTGTCACCAGCAAAGCACCCCCACACCATCACACCTCTTCCTCCATGCTTCACGGTGGGAACCAGGCATGTAGAGTCCATCCGTTCACCTTTTCTGCGTCGCACAAAGACACGGTGGTTGGAACCAAAGATCTCAAATTTGGACTCATCAGACCAAAGCACAGATTTCCACTGGTCTAATGTCTATTCCTTGTGTTCTTTAGCCCAAACAAGTCTCTTCTGCTTGTTGTCTGTCCTTAGCAGTGGTGTCCTAGCAGATATTCTACCATGAAGGCCTGATTCACACAGTCTCCTCTTAACAGTTGTTCTAGAGATGTGTCTGCTGCTAGAACTCTGTGTGGCATTGACCTGGTCTCTAATCTGAGCTGCTGTTAACCTGCGATTTCTGAGGCTGGTGACTCGGATGAACTTATCCTCCGCAGCAGAGGTGACTCTTGGTCTTCCTTTCCTGGGGCGGTCCGCATGTGAGCCAGTTTCTTTGTAGCGCTTGATGGTTTTTGTGACTGCACTTTGGGACACTTTCAAAGTTTTCCCAATTTTTCGGACTGACTGACCTTCATTTCTTAAAGTAATGATGGCCACTCATTTTTCTTTACTTAGCTGCGTTTTTCTTGCCATAATACAAATTCTAACAGTCTATTCAGTAGGACTATCAGCTATGTATCCACCTGACTTCTCCACAACACAACTGATGGTCCCAACCCCATTTATAAGGCAAGAAATCCCACTTATTAAACCTGGCAGGGCACACCTGTGAAGTGAAAACCATTTCAGGTGACTACCTCTTGAAGCTCATCAAGAGAATGCCAAGAGTGTGCAAAGCAGTAATCAAAGCAAAAGGTGGCTACTTTGAAGAACCTACAATATGACATATTTTCAGTTGTTTCACACTTTTTTGTTATGTATATAATTCCACATGTGTTAATTCATAGTTTTGATGCCTTCAGTGTGAATCTACAATTTTCATAGTCATGAAAATAAAGAAAACTCTTTGAATGAGAAGGTGTGTCCAAACTTTTGGTCTGTCCTGTATATATATATATATATATATATATATATGTGAAACTCGAAAAATTAGAATATCGTGCAAAAGTCCATTTATTTCAGCAATGCAAATTAAAAGGAATTGCATTAATGCGGCTTAAAATCAGAATTTTGTGAAAAGGTTCAATATTCTGGGCTCAAAGTGTCACACTCTAGTCAGCAAAAGGTACCTCAAAATTGTGACTTTGGGGTTTCATAAGCTGTAAGCCATAATCATCCAAATTATAACAAATAAAGGCTTGAACTATCTCGCTTTGCATGTAATGAGTCTATCTCATATTAGTTTCACCTTTTAGGTTGCATTACTGAAATAAATGAACTTTGCACGATATTCTATTTTTTTTGTTTCACCTGTGTGTGTATATGTATATATATATATATATATATATATATACTTACCACAAGTTCTCCGACAGGTCCAGTCCCTGCCCCCCCCCCCCCCCCCCCCGAAATAGGCTATTACTAATGGAGCAATAAGGAGCAGGGACTGGACCTGTCTCAGAACTTGAAGTATATGTCTATGGGGGGTTGTGTATAGTTGTATAGTTGTACTCTATGTATAAACACCAGCACATCCACCTTTGCCCCCTCCCCTCCACATTGAAGTATTATGTGTCTTTTTACACTTACACACAATGTGATGAATGCTGCAGCTACATGTCAGCTCACCAGCAGGTTGGTTCAGGGTGCTGGATCCTTGGATTTAATCAGTTACACAGAGCTGAGGGCCTCTCTGGAGCAGAAAGAACGGTGCTCTCATTACTTCTGTAATGACACTGGACTGAGGCACATCCGCAGGCAAAGTCAGAAGCAGAGCCAAGAGTGGAGGCTAGGTGGCTCTTCAGGAGGAGTACTCAGGAGGGCTGGCATTTATCTATCCAACATCTGTATATGGCGTGTATTCAGGTTGGAAAGGGGGCCGGGCCATTCAACCTGGCCGGGCCCCTGAAGCTCTGTCTTCTTCTTTGAGGAATAGGACCTTTGATGATGTCACTGCGCTCATCACATGGTCAATCACATGATCTATCACCATGGTGATGGATCATGTGATGGACCATGTGATGAGCGCAGCGACGTCATCAAAGGTCCTTTTCCTGTGCACAGCAAAGATGAAGACAGAAGAGAAGCTAGGCTGCGTGAACAAGTGGATTAAGGTGAGTTAAATATTTTTTTTTAACCCCTCCAGCCCTATTGTACTAAGCATTCTGTATTCAGAATGCTATTATTTTCCCTTATAACCATGTTATTAAGGAAAATAATAATGATCGGGTCCCCATCCCGATCGTCTACTAGCAACCGTGCATGAAAATCGCACCACATCCGCACTTGCTTGCGGATGCTTGCGATTTTCACGCAGCCTCATTCACTTCTATGGGGCCCAAACGCACAATATAGAACATTCTGCGATTTTAACGCAATGCACAAGTGATGCGTGAAAATCACCGCTTATGTGCACAGCCCCATAGAAATGAATGGGGCCGGATTCAGTGCGGGTGCAATGCGTTCACCTCACGCATTGCACCCGCGTGGAAATCTCGCCCGTGTGAAAGGGGCCTTAGGCATAGTGGCTGCCTTTTGAGAGAGCCTGTGAGATCCAGCCCCCTGGATCTCACAGGCAAGCAAGCTGTAAGTGTATTACACTGGTAATACACTTACAGCCAATGCTTTACAATACAAAAGTATTGTAAAGCATTGTAAAGGGGATCAGACCCCAAAAAGTTGAAGTCCCAGAGTGGGACAAAAAAGAAAGTGAATAAAAAAATAAAAAAGGTTTTTACAAAAAAATTTAAAGTTTCAATTGAAAAAAAGCGTTCTTTTCCCAAAATAAAGTTAAAAAAAAAATTGGAGAAAATGGGGAAAAAAATAAAAGTAGACATATTAGGTATTGCCGCATCTGTATCGACCGGCTCTAAAACAAATATCACATGACCTAACCCCTCAGATGAACACCGTCAAAAAATAAAATAAAAACTGTGCTAAAAAAAATGTCACCTTACATCACTAAAAGTACAACACCAAGCAACCAAAAAGGCATATGCCCCCCAAAATAGTCCCAATTAAACCCTCACCTCATCCCGCATTAAAAAAAAAACACAATCGGTCAAAAAGACAATCGGTCAAAAACTAAAAAAGCTATGGCTCTCAGACTATGGAGACAACAAAACATAATTTTGTTTGGTTTCAAAAATGCTATTATTGTGTAAAACTTAAATAAATAAGAAAAAGTATATATATTAGGTATTGCCATGTCCGTAACTATCTGCTCTATAAAATGACCATTTAAAAAAAAATAATAATAATGTTTTAGTGTCTCCGTATTCTGAGAGCCATAATTTTTTCATTTTTTGGGTGATTGTCTTAGGTAGAGTATAATTTTTGCAGGACGAGATGATGGTTTGATTGGCTCTATTTTGGGGTGCATATGACTTTTTGATCGCTTGCTATTACACTTTTTGTGATATACGGTGACCAAAAATGGCTTTTTTGACACCTTTTTTTTTTTTTACGGTGTTCATCTGAGGGGTTAGGTCATGTGGTATACACCAGTAAAATCAGCTTTCCAAAAACCATATGGCGTTCCTTTCCTTCTGTGCAATGCCGTGTGCCCGTACAGCAGTTTACGACCACACATGGGGTGTTTCTGTAAACTACAGAATCAGGGCCGGAAATATTGAGTTTTGTTTGGCTGTTAACCCTTGCTTTATTAGTCAATTTTTTTTATTAAAATGGAAAATCTGCCAAAAGAATAAAATTAAGAAATTTCATCTCCATTTTCCATAAATTCTTGTGGAACACTTAAAGGGTTAACAAAGTTTGTAAAATGTTTGAGTTTTGAATACCTTGAGGGGTGTAGTTTATAAAATGGGGTCATTTTTGGGTGGTTTCTATTATGTAAGCCTCACAAAGTGACTTCAGACCTGAACTGGTCCTTAAAAAGATTTGCTTCTAAACTTCTATGCCTTCTAACATCCCCAAAAAATAAAATGGCATTCACAAAATGATCCAAACATGAAGTAGACATATGGGGAATGTAAAGTAATAACAATTTTTGTAGGTATTACTACCTATTATAAAAGTAGAGAAATGTAAATTTGGAAATTTGCAATTTTTTCCAAATGTTTGGTGAATTTGTTATTTTTTTATAAATAAAAATGATTTTTTTTTTACTCAATTGTACCATTGTCGTGATATACACTCACCTAAAGAATTATTAGGAACACCATACTAATACGGTGTTGGACCCCCTTTTGCCTTCAGAACTGCCTTATATCTACGTGGCATTGATTCAACAAGGTGCTGATAGCATTCTTTAGAAATGTTGGCCCATAGTGATAGGATAGCATCTTGCAGTTGATGGAGATTTGAGGGATGCACATCCAGGGCACGAAGCTCCCGTTCCACCACATCCCAAAGATGCTCTATTGGGTTGAGATCTGGTGACTGTGGGGGCCATTTTAGTACAGTGAACTCATTGTCATGTTCAAGAAACCAATTTGAAATGATTCAAGCTTTGTGACATGGTGCATTATCCTGCTGGAAGTAGCCATCAGAGGATGGGTACATGGTGGTCATGAAGGGATGGACATGGTCAGAAACAATATTCAGGTAGCCCGTGGCATTTAAACGATGGCCAATTGGCACTAAGGGGCCTAAAGTGTGCCCAGAAAACATCCCCCACACCATTACACCACCACCACCAGCCTGCACAGTGGTAACAAGGCATGATGGATACATGTTCTCATTCTGTTTACGCCAAATTCGGACTCTACCATTTGAATGTCTCAACAGAAATCGAGACTCATCAGACCAGGCAACATTTTTCCAGTCTTCAACGGTCCAATTTTGGTGAGCTCGTGTAAATTGTAGCCTCTTCTTCCTATTTGTAGTGGAGATGAGTGGTACCCGGTGGGGTCTTCTGCTGTTGTAGGCCATCCGCCTCAAGGTTGTGCGTGTTGTGGCTTCACAAATGCTTTGCTGCATACCTCGGTTGTAATGAGTGGTTATTTCAGTCAATGTTGCTCTTCTATCAGCTTGAATCAGTCGGCCCATTCTACTCTGACCACTAGCATCAACAAGTCATTTTCACCCACAGGACTGCCGCATATTGGATGTTTTTCCCTTTTCACACCATTCTTTGTAAACCCTAGAAATGGTTGTGCGTGAAAATCCCAGTAACTGAGCAGATTGTGAAATACTCAGACCGGCCCGTCTGGCACCAACAACCATGCCACGCTCAAAATTGCTTAAATCACCTTTCTTTCCCATTCTGACATTTAGTTTGGAGTTCAGGAGATTGTCTTGACCAGGACCACAACCCTACATCCATTGAAGCAACTGCCATGTGATTGGTTGACTAGATAATCGCATTAATGAGAAATAGAACAAGTGTTCCTAATAATTCTTTAGGTGAGTGTATATATGTGACGAGAAAACAATCTCAGAAAGGCCTGGATAAGTAAAAGTGCTTTAAAGTTATCACCACATAAAGTGACACATGTCCGATTTGCAAAAAATGGCCTGGTCCTTAAGGTGATATATAGCAGGGTCCTGAAGGGGCTAAAGAATCTGTAAATATTATGAACAGAGGCAAAGCAGTAACTGAACTGAACTCCACTCCTTTAAAACTCTAGGGTGTAATCCATCTGGACCCGTAGCCTTGTTCACTTTCATTTTTTTAACCCTTGAAAGGTATATCAGACGCTGTTTTGTTAACAGCGTCTGATACACCTGCTACCTGGTCCTCTGGTGGTCCCTTTTGCTTGGATCGACCACCAGAGGACACAGGCAGCTTTGTAATAAGTAGCACCAAGCACCACACTACATTACACTACACCCCCCCGTCACTTATTAACCCCTTATTAACCCCTGATCACCCCCCCCCCCCCCCGTAAGGCTCCATTCAGACGTCAGTATGTGTTTTGCGGATCCGCAAAACACGGACACCGCGGATCTGCAAAACACGGACAACGGCAATGTGCTTTCCGCATTTTGCGGATCTGCACATTGCCAGAACTATATAGAAAATGCCTTTTCTTGTCCGCAAAGAATAGGACATGTTCTATAGGCTCTACAAAAAACGCAGTGTTCGCCCGATCAGGCCTGATCTTGTGCGCACACGTGCGTTCAATCCGCCCCAACACAGTGAAAGAATATATTTTTTTCTGATCACTGCAAAAACACCGTAAAATCGCTGCGGCGCTATAAAGATCACTTTTGAGGGGCATGGCGGGTTCAGAGAAGATTTTTTTTTTTTTGGCACAAGTTAGCGGAAATGTATTTTTATTTTTTTATTTTTACAAAGTCTCATATTCCACTAACTTGTGACAAAAAATAAAATCTCACATGAACTCACGGAATCCAAATGTGTAAACATTTTTAGACATTTATATTCCAGACTTCCTCTCACGCTTTAGGGCCCCTAAAATGCCAGGGCAGTATAAATACCCCATAAGTGACCCCATTTTGGAAAGAAGACAATTTATTTTTTTTGCCACAAGTTAGCGGAAAATTGTTTTTTGTTTTTTTTTTCTCTTCCAAAATCATTTTCCGCTAACTTGTGCCCCCAAATTTTTTTTCTAGGAACTCGCCATGCCCCTCATGGAATACCTTGGGGTGTCTTCTTTCCAAAATGGGGGTCACATGTGGAGTATTTATACTGCTCTGGCATTTTAGGGGACCTAAAGCATGAGAAGAAGTCAGGAATCCAAATGCCTAAAAATGCTCTCCTAAAAGATACTCATTGGAATTTGGGCCCCTTTGCGCATCTTGACTGCAAAAAAGTGTCACACATGTGGTATCGCCGTACTAAGGAGAAGTAGGGCAATGTGTTTTGGGGTGTATTTTTACATATACCCATGCTGGGTGAGATAAATATCTCTGTAAAATGACAACTTTGTATAAAAAAATTGGAAAAGTTGTCATTCAGAGAGATATTTAACTCACCCAGCATGGGTATATGTAAAAATACACCCCAAAACAAATTGCCCTACTTCTTCTGAGTACGGCGATACCACATGTGTGACAATTTTTTGCAGCCTAGGTGCGCAAAGGGGCTCAAATTCTAAAGAGCACCTTTAGGATTTCACAGGGCATTTTTTTACGCATTTGGATTCCAAACTACTTCTCGCGCTTTAGGTCCCCTAAAATGCCAGGGCAGTATAAATACCCTACAAGTGACGCCATTTTGGAAAGAAAACACCCCAAGGTATTCTTTGAGGGGTATGGTGAGTTCATGTAAAAAAAATTTTTTTTTTGTCACAAGTTAGTGGAATATGAGACTTTGTAAGGAAAAAAAAAACATTTTCCGCTAACTTGTGACAAAAAATAAAAACTTCCATGAACTCACTATGCCCATCAGCGAATACATTAGGGTGTCTACTTTCCGAAATGGGGTCATTTGTGGGGTGTTTCTACTGTCTGGGCATTCACATTTTAGCACCATAGTTTGTAAACGCTATAACTTTTACCCAAACCAATAAATATACACTTATTGCATTTTTTTTAATCAAAGACATGTAGAACAATAAATTTAGAGAAAAAATTATATAGAAATGTAGTTTTAATTTAAAAATTTTACAACAGAAAGTGAAAAATGTAGTTTTTTTGCAAAATTTTTGGTCAATTTTGATTAATATAAAAAAAGTAAAAATTTCATCAGCAATGAAATACCACCAAATGAAAGCTCTATTAGTGAGAAGAAAATTAGGTAAAATTCATTTGGGTGGTAAGTTGTATAACTGAGCAATAAACCGTGAAAGTAGTGTAGTGCAGAATTGTAAAAAGTGGTCTGGTCATTAAGGGGGTTTAAGCTAGGGGGGCTGAGGTGGTTAAGGACAATATCTACAGGCAGCCAGTTAAGTATGTTATTTGAGATATTTACACCAGTGGCACCTCCCTCATGAGATGCCCTCTTTTCTTTTGTATATACAGAGCTAAAAAAAACATTTGAAACATCCAAAGTCGATTTGCATAATACTTTGTTTGCATACTGTACGGAGCCAGCGCTCCATACAGTATTAGAATGTATTGGCTCCTATGAGCTGAAGTTATTACTTTGCGAAGTCTCGCGAGACTTCGCATAACAGCTTCATAAATCAATTTCGACTGTAAAAAACATTTACCGGATTCGGGTTTGGTTCCAAGCTATCACTTGGAACCAAACCCGAGTTTGGGAAATGGTTTTTACAGTAGAAATTGATTTATGAAGTTATTATGCAAAGTAATAACTTCTGCTCATAGGAGCCAATACATTCTAATACTGTACGGAGCTCTCACTCGTACAGTATTCAAACAACGTATTATGCGAATCAACTTCAGATGTTTCATTGAAAGTCGATTCGCTCATCCATACTTATCATCTGTACTATCAGCTTTCACTAAATTAATGTTGAAACACAGCATAGTATCAAAGACTTTAGAAATCAATGGCAGGGGATATTTGTTTTTATGGTGATTGTTTTGTCTTCATACACGTTCACACAGTGTGACGTCTAACATTCAGCATAAACCATTCCTGTCTTCCAAATGAGAGGACTGTTATTTGTAGTCTAACTTGTTTATTGGTCAACAGGTCGTACATATGTGATTGATTGATTGGTAAAACAGGTTTGTTTGTTTGTTTGGTAAAACTACAAGAGTACAAATAGCATGTATAAGTATAAAGTATAGATAGCATGTACTATAACATTTGCATTAACACTGAAGCACATGGTAAAATGGATGCCTAACATAGGACTACATGTCTAAATAACAGTAGTAACAACTCCCTGAGTAACAATTACAACTGACTGAACAGCTCTGCATAACAGAATATCCCTAAAACAAAGGTAGATCTCTCACCAGATATGATTTTACAATGATGGTGGAGTTTGAGAAGGGGATATGCAAAAATACAGAATTGCTGATGTGTCCTGGTGACTGGAGACTTCTCTTTCTTAGGATGCTTTGCACCACCCACAATGCTGCAGTCTTTGTAACAGGAAAAACAAAGTGTAATACAACTTAACATTGCTAGATGGGGCTATAACCACATTAAACACTTGAATAATACCAATACTCTGGCACAATGAACTAGAATCGTTTTCCCTAACCCTGCTGGGCAGAACAGTGATCTTATTCAGGTCACTGTAGTGCGCAGTCATAGCACAACGAGCGGCTGTGGAAGACCAGGAAGTAGGGAGTACAGAGCCCAGGGAGTGCTGCATTCACTGCTTCCTGGTCCTCCTATACTAATAAGCGTTCATTAGTATTCGTACCATAAGACACACTGGCATTCTCCCAAATGAGTGATACCAGGCAACAGGTAGATTGGACAGTCATATGTTCTATGAGCCGAGAGTTTCAGCCTCCTCAGGGAGAGGTACTCCTTTAAAGGGGTTGACCACTTTGTTATATGTTATGCTTACTTACATACAAACCGGATTCCCAAAAAGTTGGGACACTATACAAATCGTGAATAAAAACTGAATGCAATGATGTGGAGGTGCCAACTTCTAATATTTTATTCAGAATAGAACATAAATCACGGAACAAAAGTTAAAACTGAGAAAATGTACCATTTAAAGGGAAAAATATGTTGAATCAGAATTTCATGGTGTCAACAAATCCCCAAAAAGTTGGGACAAGGCCATTTTCACCACTGTGTGGCATCTCCCCTTCTTCTTACAACACTCAACAGACGTCTGGGGACCGAGGAGACCAGTTTCT
Source organism: Bufo gargarizans (assembly GCF_014858855.1). Classification (NCBI taxonomy): domain Eukaryota; kingdom Metazoa; phylum Chordata; class Amphibia; order Anura; family Bufonidae; genus Bufo; species Bufo gargarizans. The sequence goes on along the minus strand of NC_058080.1, from coordinate 406,125,652 downwards.
CAAGTTTAGAAATAGGAATGCTCTCCCATTCTTGTCTAATACAGGCCTCTAACTGTTCAATCGTCTTGGGCCTTCTTTGTTGCACCTTCCTCTTTATAATGCGCCAAATGTTCTCTATAGGTGAAAGATCTGGACTGCAGACTGGCCATTTCAGTACCCAGATCCTTCTCCTATGCAGCCATGATGTTGTGATTGATGCAGAATGTGGTCTGGCATTATCTTGTTGAAAAATGCAGGGTCTTCCCTGAAAGAGATGACGTCTGGATGGGAGCATATGTTCTTCTAGAACCTGAATATATTTTTCTGCATTGATGGTGCCTTTTCAGACATGCAAGCCACACGCACTCATGCAACCCCATACCATCAGAGATGCAGGCTTCTGAACTGAGCGTTGATAACAACTTGGGTTGTCCTTGTCCTCTTTGGTCCGGATGACATGGCGTCCCAGATTTCCAAAAAGAACTTCGAATCGTGACTCGTCTGACCACAGAACAGTCTTCCATTTTGCCACACTCCATTTTAAATGATCCCTGGCCCAGTGAAAACGCCTGAGCTTGTGAATCTTGCTTAGAAATGGCTTCTTCTTTGCACTGTAGAGTTTCAGCTGGCAACGGCGGATGGCACGGTGGATTGTGTTCACTGACAATGGGTTTCTGGAAGTATTCCTGAGCCCATTCTGTGATTTCCTTTACAGTAGCATTCCTGTTTGTGGTTCAGTGTCGTTTAAGGGCCCAGAGATCACGGGCATCCAGTATGGTTTTACGGCCTTCACCCTTACGCACAGAGATTGTTCCAGATTCTCTGAATCTTCGGATGATGTTATGCACAGTTGATGATGATAGATGCAAAGTCTTTGCAATTTTTCGCTGGGTAACACCTTTCTGATATTGCTCCACTATCTTTCTGCGCAACATTGTGGGAATTGGTGATCCTCTACCCATCTTGGCTTCTGAGAGACACTGCCACTCTGAGAAGCTCTTTTTATACCCAATTATGTTGCCAATTGACCTAATTAGTGTTAATTGGTCTTCCAGCTCTTCGTTATGCTCAAATTTACATTTTCCAACCTCTTATTGCTACTTGTCCCAACTTTTTGGGGATTTGTTGACACCGTGAAAATTTGAATCAAAGTATTTTTCCTTTAAAATTATACATTTACTCGGATTAAACGTTTGATCTGTCATCTACGTTCTATTACAAATAAAATATTGATATTTGCCATCTCCACATCATTGTATTAAGTTTTTATTCACAATTTGTTTAGTGTCCCAACTTTTTGGGAATCCGGTTTGTATATTCTGTGACAGTTTCTGTTATCCTGTATTTTCATCTCTGTCTTTCTTTTAGGCTGGGGCTGGTGCTCTTGTGTACAGTGCCTGTGCACTGTTTTGGCAGTGTGGGCCTCTCTTATTTACATCATTCAAGATGGTTCCTGTCAAACCCCCCCTTGTCTTGACGGCTGTGTGCGCTCCCCTTATCTGCTCTAATGTGCAGACTTCATGTTCCGGAGTGCTGTGCCTGCGCGGTTTAACCAAATTGGCTGCCATTATAAAGAAGAGGATAATGATTCATATGTGCTGAAGAGGAGCACTGGAGCACAGAATGCCAGTGCACATGCTCAAGTCTAAAACCGGACAAGATAGTTAGATAGTATGGGGACATCTAAAGCATGAAAAACTTCAACTGCGGAGGTGCACGACTCTGGACATGGAGTCTGCGCTTTACAGCAGATAAGGGGAGCAAGCACATCCATCAAGACAGAGGTTTTTGACAGAAACAGAAAGAAATAAGAGTGGCCAGCACTGCCAAAACAGTGCACAGGCACTGTATTTAGGAGCAGCAGCCCCAGCCAAAAACAGCCTAAAAGAAAGACAGGGATAGAAATCACCACAGGATAACATAAGCTGGCACAGAATATATGTAAGTAAGCATAACATATATCAAAGTGGCCAACCCTTTAACTGAAGTCACAGCCAAGTACTTCCCCCAGGAATACTGTGGCAATGCATTATTGGGTAACTAAAGTCTGATGCATAAAGTTACCAGCAGACCCCAAAAAGGCCTGTTCAGAGAACAGTTGTTACTACATGACAAAACCAAAGGAAAAGTTAATTTTGGAGAAAAGTTATTGTCACCTAAGGCCATCTCTCCTACCAACCCTAGGCACTGGAGTTTCAAGATTTGAGAAGGCAATTCTTCACATAATTGGTTGAACCATCATAGTATAGGCACAAATTGTTGTTGTGTCTGCGCAATCTCTCCTCCTCAGGCATTTTAACTCTTTCTAGTTGCATGGAATCCTCATTGCAAAGCAGATGAGGAGGGGAATAGGGGTCTCTGAAAGGAAGGCGCCATACATGGAATTCTTCTTCCCAAAGTAAACTCTCTGGGGTGTTCTCTGGAGCATAGATCTGTATGTGTGGACAGAAGTGAGTAGCTAGTAAGTCTCTGTCTGTAAGTTCGTCTTTGATTTTGATATGGCAAGTCAGACACTCCTAGAAAGTTCCTACCAAGTCCTCATTGTTACAGAACAACTCTAAGGACATGGTGCTGAACTGGATGGCTTACTGATCCACAACTGAGTTACCCTGGCAGAGGCTTGTCAAATATGATGCAGTTGAAACCACCTGACCAAGCTCTTCAAAGACCCAATGGAAAGTAGGCAAGAATTCATGAAGGTTTGTTTTCAAGAGTCCCTGCATTCCCGGAGAAGTGTGGGCCAAGGCAATGCCTCAATAAATAGGAGAGGCACTATGAAAAACATTTTGGCACAATCTGTAGGGAACTGGTGAGCCTGCAATTTGAAATTAAGCACTAGTTCAGGAAGTTATGGCATGTCATGGGAGCTCCTCTAGTGATGAGCAAAGTTTTGAAAAATTCTATTTGGCAGCTTCGCCAAACTTCGTCAATAAATTGTCTTTGTTACGAATTACTTTGTTACGAATATTATATTTTTTTTTCATTGTATGGAGGGGGTGCAATGACGGGGAATGGTGATCGGGCTGCCCCATGTCATTTAACCCCTCAGATGCCATGTTCAGGTCTGGTCCGTGACTCACATTCAGGTGCTCAGGGGGTTGAAAAAAATTATATATACAGTACAGACCAAAAGTTTGGACACACCTTCTCATTCAAAGAGTTTTCTTTATTTTCATGACTATGAAAATTGTAGATTCACACTGAAGGCATCAAAACTATGAATTAACACATGTGGAATTATATACATAACAAAAATGTGTGAAACAACTGAAAATATGTCATATTCTAGGTTCTTCAAAGTAGCCACCTTTTGCTTTGATTACTGCTTTGCACACTCTTGGCATTCTCTTGATGAGCTTCAAGAGGTAGTCACCTGAAATGGTTTTCACTTCACAGGTGTGCCCTGTCAGGTTTAATAAGTGTGATTTCTTGCCTTATAAATGGGGTTGGGACCATCAGTTGCGTTGTGGAGAAGTCAGGTGGATACACAGCTGATAGTCCTACTGAATAGACTGTTAGAATTTGTATTATGGCAAGAAAATAGCAGCTAAGTAAAGAAAAACGAGTGGCCATCATTACTTTAAGAAATGAAGGTCAGTCAGTCCGAAAAATTGGGAAAACTTTGAAAGTGTCCCCAAGTGCAGTCACAAAAACCATCAAGCGCTACAAAGAAACTGGCTCACATGCGGACCGCCCCAGGAAAGGAAGACCAAGAGTCACCTCTGCTGCGGAGGATAAGTTCATCCGAGTCACCGGCCTCAGAAATCGCAGGTTAACAGCAGCTCAGATTAGAGACCAGGTCAATGCCACACAGAGTTCTAGCAGCAGACTAAATCTAGAACAACTGTTAAGAGGAGACTGTGTGAATCAGGCCTTCATGGTAGAATATCTGCTAGGAAACCACTGCTAAGGACAGGCAACAAGCAGAAGAGACTTGTTTGGGCTAAAGAACACAAGGAATGGACATTAGACCAGTGGAAATCTGTGCTTTGGTCTGATGAGTCCAAATTTGAGATCTTTGGTTCCAACCAATCTTTGTGCGACGCAGAAAAGGTGAACGCATGGCCTCTACATGCCTGGTTCCCACCGTGAACCATGGAGGAAGAGGTGTGATGGTGTGGGGGTGCTTTGCTGGTGACACTGTTGGGGATTTATTCTAAATTGAAGGCATACTGAACCAGCATGGCTACCACAGCATCTTGCAGCAGCATGCTATTCCATCCGGTTTGCGTTTAGTTGGACCATCATTTATTTTTCAACAGGACAATGACCCCAAACACACCTCCAGGCTGTGTAAGGGCTATTTGACCATGAAGGAGAGTGATGGGGTGCTGCGCCAGATGACCTGGCCTCCACAGTCACCGTACCTGAACCCAATAGATGGTTTGGGGTGAGCTGGACCGCAGAGTGAAGGCAAAAGAGCCAACAAGTGCTAAGCATCTCTGGGAACTCTTTCAAACTGTTGGAAGACTATTTCAGGTGACTACCTCTTGAAGCTCATCAAGAGAATGCCAAGAGTGTGCAAAGCAGTAATCAAAGCAAAAGGTGGCTACTTTGAAGAACCTAGAATATGACATATTTTCAGTTGTTTCACACTTTTTTGTTATGTATATAATTCCACATGTGTTAATTCATAGTTTTGATGCCTTCAGTGTGAATCTACAATTTTCATAGTCATGAAAATAAAGAAAACTCTTTGAATGAAAAGGTGTGTCCAAACTTTTGGTCTGTACTGTATTTATATATATATACAGTACAGACCAAAAGTTTGGACACACCTTCTCATTCAAAGAGTTTTCTTTATTTTCATGACTATGAAGGCATCAAAACTATGAATTAACACATGTGGAATTATATACATAACAAAAAAGTGGGAAACAAATGAAAATATGTCATATTCTAGTTTCTTCAAAGTAGCCACCTTTTGCTTTGATTACTGCTTTGCACACTCTTGGCATTCTCTTGATGAGTTTCAAGAGGTAGTCACCTGAAATGGTCTTCCAACAGTCTTGAAGGAGTTCCCAGAGATGCTTAGCACTTGTTGGCCCTTTTGCCTTCACTCAGCGGTCCAGCTCACCCCAAACCATCTCGATTGGGTTCAGGTCCGGTGACTGTGGAGGCCAGTTCATCTGGCGCAGCACCCCATCACTCTCCTTAATGGTCAAATAGCCTTTACTTTCAAAGTTTTCCCAATTTTTCGGCTGACTGAATGACCTTTCATTTCTTAAAGTAATGATGGCCACTCATTTTTCTTTACTTAGCTGCTTTTTTTCTTGCCATAATACAAATTCTAACAGTCTATTCAGTAGGACTATCAGCTCTGTATCCACCTGACTTCTCCTCAACGCAACTGATGGTCCCAACACGTGGTGACAAAAAGACCAGGATTTTTCACTACGTCCTTCTGGTGCCGGAGCCTTTTTCTACTTTGTGTATCTACCTCCGGACTGGCTTGAGTCTGCCCCGTGCACCGTCACACAGGATCGGAAGGTGAGCTGGCTACAATCTTTTCTACTATGATGGTCCCAACCCCATTTATAAGGCAAGAAATCCCACTTATTAAACCTGACAGGGCACACCTGTGAAGTGAAAACCATTTCAGGTGACTACCTCTTGAAGCTCATCAAGAGAATGTCAAAAGTGTGCAAAGCAGTAATCAAAGCAAAAGGTGGCTACTTTGAAGAACCTAGAATATGACATACCGTATTTTTCGCCCTATAAGACGCACCGGCCCATAAGACGCACCTAGGTTTTTGGGGAGGAAAATAAGAAAATTAATATTTTTAACCAAAAGGTGTGCTGTGTGTTTGGTGGGTTTGGAACTAATGGTGGTCTGTGGATGACACTATTACTGGGGATCTGTGGATGACTGACACTGTTATGGGGGGATCTGTGGATGACGGACACTGTTATGGGGGGATCTGTGGATGACGGACACTGTTATGGGGGATCTGTGGATGACGGACACTGTTATGGGGGATCTGTGAATGACGGACACTGTTATGGGGGGATCTGTGGATGACGGACACTGTTATAGGGGGGATCAGTGGATGACGGACACTGTTATGGGGGGATCTGTGGATGACTGACACTGTTATGGGGGGATCTGTGGCTTGCACTGTTTCAGGGGGGGATCTGTGGCTGACACTGGTACAGGGGGGATCTGTGGATGGCACTGTTACAGGGGGGATCTGTGGATGGCACCGTTACTGGGGGATCTGTGGATGGCACTGTTATGGGCTGGGGGGGGGGATCTGTGGGTGGCACTGTTATATACCGTATGTGCCATCCACAGACCCCCCAGCCCATAACAGTGCCATGCACAGACCCCCCCAGCCCATAACAGTGCCATTCACAGATCCCCCCCCCCCCCTGTAACAGTGCCATCCACAGATCGCAATCTGAAATCCCCCCCCTCCCCCGCCCGCCGCCGCCATACAAATATAAGATGTCATATTGAATTAATAGTTATTAAACATGCCCCCCAACTCCTATTACTACCTTACATCCTAATCGCTTCTGTAAAATTCAGGCCGGGCGGCTGGGCGGCCGGCGCGTCTCACTGACGTCACTTGCCTGCGCCGCCTACTTCATTCATAAAGTAGGCGGCACAGGCACGTGACACGAGTTACGCTGCCGCCCGCCCGGCCTGAATTCTACAGAAGGATTAGGATGTAAGGTAGTAATAGCAGTTGGGGGGCATGTTTAATAACTATTACTTGAATTTGAGATCTTATATTAGTATACCGGAGCGGCGGGGCGGTGCTATACTACACTGACTGCACCGCCCCGCCGCTATTGCCGGCCCCCAGCTCCTCCTCCCAGTCCCTCCCCGAGTCCCCGCTCTGCCCATACATCGCAGCTTGCGATGTAAAACTAGCAGCATTCGCCCCATAAGACGCAGGGGCATTTCTCCCCCATTTTGGGGGAAGAAAAAGTGCGTCTTATGGGGCGAAAAATACGGTATTTTCCATTGTTTCACACTTTTTTGTTATGTATATAATTCCACATGTGTTAATTCATAGTTTTGATGCCTTCAGTGTGAATCTACAATTTTCATAGTCATGAAAATAAAGAAAACTCTTTGAATGAGAAGGTGTGTCCAAACTTTTGGTCTGTACTGTATTTATATATATACAGTACAGACCAAAAGTTTGGACACACCTTCTCATTCAAAGAGTTTTCTTTATTTTCATGACTATGAAGGCATCAAAACTATGAATTAACACATGTGGAATTATATACATAACAAAAAAGTGGGAAACAAATGAAAATATGTCATATTCTAGTTTCTTCAAAGTAGCCACCTTTTGCTTTGATTACTGCTTTGCACACTCTTGGCATTCTCTTGATGAGTTTCAAGAGGTAGTCACCTGAAATGGTCTTCCAACAGTCTTGAAGGAGTTCCCAGAGATGCTTAGCACTTGTTGGCCCTTTTGCCTTCACTCAGCGGTCCAGCTCACCCCAAACCATCTCGATTGGGTTCAGGTCCGGTGACTGTGGAGGCCAGTTCATCTGGCGCAGCACCCCATCACTCTCCTTAATGGTCAAATAGCCTTTACTTTCAAAGTTTTCCCAATTTTTCGGCTGACTGAATGACCTTTCATTTCTTAAAGTAATGATGGCCACTCATTTTTCTTTACTTAGCTGCTTTTTTTCTTGCCATAATACAAATTCTAACAGTCTATTCAGTAGGACTATCAGCTCTGTATCCACCTGACTTCTCCTCAACGCAACTGATGGTCCCAACACGTGGTGACAAAAAGACCAGGATTTTTCACTACGTCCTTCTGGTGCCGGAGCCTTTTTCTACTTTGTGTATCTACCTCCGGACTGGCTTGAGTCTGCCCCGTGCACCGTCACACAGGATCGGAAGGTGAGCTGGCTACAATCTTTTCTACTATGATGGTCCCAACCCCATTTATAAGGCAAGAAATCCCACTTATTAAACCTGACAGGGCACACCTGTGAAGTGAAAACCATTTCAGGTGACTACCTCTTGAAGCTCATCAAGAGAATGTCAAAAGTGTGCAAAGCAGTAATCAAAGCAAAAGGTGGCTACTTTGAAGAACCTAGAATATGACATACCGTATTTTTCGCCCTATAAGACGCACCGGCCCATAAGACGCACCTAGGTTTTTGGGGAGGAAAATAAGAAAATTAATATTTTTAACCAAAAGGTGTGCTGTGTGTTTGGTGGGTTTGGAACTAATGGTGGTCTGTGGATGGCACTATTACTGGGGATCTGTGGATGACTGACACTGTTATGGGGGGATCTGTGGATGACGGACACTGTTATGGGGGGATCTGTGGATGACGGACACTGTTATGGGGGATCTGTGGATGACGGACACTGTTATGGGGGATCTGTGAATGACGGACACTGTTATGGGGGGATCTGTGGATGACGGACACTGTTATAGGGGGGATCAGTGGATGACGGACACTGTTATGGGGGGATCTGTGGATGACTGACACTGTTATGGGGGGATCTGTGGCTTGCACTGTTTCAGGGGGGGATCTGTGGCTGACACTGGTACAGGGGGGATCTGTGGATGGCACTGTTACAGGGGGGATCTGTGGATGGCACCGTTACTGGGGGATCTGTGGATGGCACTGTTATGGGCTGGGGGGGGGATCTGTGGGTGGCACTGTTATATACCGTATGTGCCATCCACAGACCCCCCAGCCCATAACAGTGCCATGCACAGACCCCCCCAGCCCATAACAGTGCCATTCACAGATCCCCCCCCCCCCTGTAACAGTGCCATCCACAGATCGCAATCTGAAATCCCCCCCCTCCCCCGCCCGCCGCCGCCATACAAATATAAGATGTCATATTGAATTAATAGTTATTAAACATGCCCCCCAACTCCTATTACTACCTTACATCCTAATCGCTTCTGTAAAATTCAGGCCGGGCGGCTGGGCGGCCGGCGCGTCTCACTGACGTCACTTGCCTGCGCCGCCTACTTCATTCATAAAGTAGGCGGCACAGGCACGTGACACGAGTTACGCTGCCGCCCGCCCGGCCTGAATTCTACAGAAGGATTAGGATGTAAGGTAGTAATAGCAGTTGGGGGGCATGTTTAATAACTATTACTTGAATTTGAGATCTTATATTAGTATACCGGAGCGGCGGGGCGGTGCTATACTACACTGACTGCACCGCCCCGCCGCTATTGCCGGCCCCCAGCTCCTCCTCCCAGTCCCTCCCCGAGTCCCCGCTCTGCCCATACATCGCAGCTTGCGATGTAAAACTAGCAGCATTCGCCCCATAAGACGCAGGGGCATTTCTCCCCCATTTTGGGGGAAGAAAAAGTGCGTCTTATGGGGCGAAAAATACGGTATTTTCCATTGTTTCACACTTTTTTGTTATGTATATAATTCCACATGTGTTAATTCATAGTTTTGATGCCTTCAGTGTGAATCTACAATTTTCATAGTCATGAAAATAAAGAAAACTCTTTGAATGAGAAGGTGTGTCCAAACTTTTGGTCTGTACTGTATATATATATATATATATATATATATATATCACTTTAAGGTTACTAATGCTGTCTTGGCATTTAAGAGCTTGAAATGAGTTGCATACAGTCCTAAGACATACCAGAATGCCACACACCATATTTCAGGACAATTGGAGTACTTTCAATTCAATAGTCAAATTTATTCAGACCTGAATTCAAATTTCAAGAAACTCGCTCTTTACTAAATATAAGTAAATTGTCAACACTAATAATGTTAGCAGTTCCTTTGCTATATAAGACTTTACTACACAATTTTATTTTTTCAAGAAGTTTTTCAACATGTCTTGTAATGAACTAAAATATTATGTGTGAATCATCATTTTCACTGAATGATTTTTGCTAATTCATCTGCATTGTAGGTTTGCATTAATTAGAGTGTTTTGTAAGTAAATCTTGTGTATTTAACGCTTGGACAGCTTCAGCAGAGCATAGCAATTATTGTCAGAAGCAAATGCTCTCTTCTGAAACAAATTTGGGGCCTTGTAATTATTTTATCAAAAACGTCCCCTATTAATATTGAAATGGCTTAAGGCTAACATGCTAACGGTTAACATACTAAATACTTACCGGCTCTTTTATATGGAAAGGGATGTACATGTACATGATCGGACGGGCACAGGAGCTGTGCTTGCTCGGTCACAGCAGGGGCCAGGACGTTTCTGCCAGCCAGGGTCCTGCTCTTACTGCCAGAAACCAAAATAACACAGATGACAGCAGTTTAATCCCTTAGATGTGATGATCAATGTTGACCACTGAATCTAAGGGTTTTACAGAGGTAGGGGGCTCCCTCTTTTATCCCATCGGCTCCAGGGTCCCCACCCCCATTTAAAAAAACAAAACATTTTTGGATAGCCAAAAATACCACATGATCTTATCAGGTGAATGTTGTAAAAAAAAAAAAAAAAGCGATAGAAGAAAAGCCATTTTTGGTTACCTTACCTCCAAAAATCAAGTCATCAAAAAGTTGTATGTACCCCAAAATTAAAAAAGAAATGGTTCTCAGAAAATGGCTGTACTGGCACCCCAAAGTCTGTTCAAAGGCAACATGGCAGCTGTAAACCAGTCCATCAAAATTTGCACTGTAAAATCCTCAAGGTGGTCTCTCCCTTCTGAGCCCTGGAGCAATACCTCAACAGCAATTAATGTCTATATTTATGGCATTTCTGTACCCAGTAGAACCTGCCTAGCAATAATGTTTATTTTGTATGGTCCGCTGCTCATTAACCCCTTCCTGCTGCTTCACTGTAAAATTACACTGGTGGGTAGGGGTTTAAAGTGGCGCCCGCTCGCAAGCTCGGTGGGTGCCATAGCTGCCGTTTGCCTGCTGTTTTAAGCAGCAGGCACCAAGAAATAATGTATGCGATCGATGAGAACGTTGATTGCATACATTTGACCCTTCAAATGTCATGGTCATGTGACCACGGCATCTGGGAGGTAAAAAACCGAGCCACGCACCAACTCCCACTAGCGAGGATCGGAGGAGCTGGAGTGTGTGTGCAGCAGCCTCTGTATTCCTGAGTGATATCAGGCAGCAGTTCCTATGGAGCCCCTGCCTATGGCAGGGCTCCATAGTTAATCCCTATAGACCAATGCCAATGCATTGGAGTCTATGTTAGAAGCAATGTGATGATTGCTTGTTAAAGTGCAACATCTGAACAGCAGCAGGGGACCAGTGAAGTGAGTAATGATTATTTTCCACCTATTTTTTTTCTAAATTCCCCTGGAAAACACCTTAACCTTTATTATAGCCAAAACTTTTTATATAGTTACTAATCTAACCATTACAACGATAACAACAAGATAGGGAGAACACGATGGCGGCACTGGACAAGAATTAGAAATGGCGGGTCCAGGGATATAGCTGCTTACCCCTTGTTAATAGTGAAGGAAACCGGACAGCACTCCAAGTAAAAATCAAAAGGTGTTTATTTACCCATGTGAAAGGCAACGTTTCAGCTCATACAAACAGCCTTTTTCAAGCTTGAAAAAGGCTGTTTGTATGAGCTGAAACGTTGCCTTTCACATGGGTGAATAAACACCTTTTGCTTTTTACTTGGAGTGCTGTTCGGTTTCCTTCATTTTATATATATATATATATATATATATATATATATATACACACAAGCTACTCACAAAAAGTTAGGGATATTTGGCTTTCGGGTGAAATTTATGGAAAACAAAAAGTTCACACTATAGTAATATTATATCATGCAAGTAGGACATTTAAGTAAAAGCATGCAATGATGATTTCCTCATCTCAAACAATTTATTGAAACAAAAGCCAACAACAGTGGTGGGTATATCCCACAAAAAATGTCAATGTCTTAAAGGGGTATTCCGGTTACCATAAATATAACTTATGTTTTAGATTAAATCATCATCAATAATTAGCTAATATAATATAAATTTCACATATTTACCGTTCAGTAGTTATAAAAGTCGTTTTTCTCCTCTGCTACCCACTATTACCATAGCATTGACCTGTAGTTCTGAGCCTTTGTTAGGTCGAGCATGCTCAGTGTGTTGCTATTAGTTCTCTAGCTAAATGTCTTGTGAAAAAAAGGGCGTATTAGTGTGCTGCTGATTACTGAGAAGAGGGGGTGTGACCGGACTGTATATCAGGCAGCCAATCAATAAACATCAACAATCACAGCAGGGAAAGCTAGGGATTGTAGGGATTGTAGTTTGGTGAGGGAAGATCAGGCGCCATCATACTCTCAGTGTGTTGCAGGCCGTTTTTCAAAAATTAAGTTACTTTACCGGAAAACCTTTTTAATAACTTGTCATGTGGCCTTGAGCATCAGTTACAGCTTGACAATGACGTTTCATGCTGCTCACAAGTCAACTTATTATCTGCTGAGGCATGGCATCCCACTCTTCTTGAAGAGCGGTCCTCAGGTCATTGAAATTCTGGGGTACAGAGTTATGAGCCTCTACATGGCGACTCAGCTGATCCCATAGGTTTCCAATGGGATTTTGGTCTCCAATTGAGGTACCCCAGTCTCCAGCAGCCGTTCTCTATTGAAGCAGCCTCAATGAGCTGGCATATTGTCATCCATGAAGATGAACTTATTCCTGTGTTGTTCATGCAGAGGTATAATGACTGGATTAATTATGATATTCAAGTAGTATGGGCTTGTCACTGTACTATTTACTAAGGGTAGGGTAGTTCTGTATTGACTAGACACACCAGCCCACACTGTAACACCACCACCAAAGGCAAACAGTGGCTGATACATAACGCTCTCCTTGAAGTCTCCAACATGGTTTGCGGCCATCATTTCTGCTCAGCGTGAATAGACTTTCATCAGTGAACAGCACTGAGGCCCACTGGTCCCTCATCCAGCGTAGATGCTCCCTGGCTGATGCAAGGCGACGATGCCTGTGGTCAGGTACCCTTGCAGGTCATCTAGAACACAAACCATACTGATATAACCGGTTTTGAATGGTCTGACATGACACTTGAGTACCTCTCACCTCCCTTCAATGTGCCCGGAGTTGTGTAGCATTCATCTTCCGGTTCCAAAGGGCATTGTTCACAATGAAGCCGTCATTAGTGATGTGGCCAAATGACGTCCAATTCTATGCCTTTCTGTGACTCTTCCAGTCTCTCTATCTCTGTTGCAACCTGCTAATGACACTCCGCGACACTCCAGGCTCAGTGGTTCCGTCTGAGAACATCCTGCTTGAAGGTACTGTTGATCAATTGTAGACGTTGTCTTGGTCTCATGGTGTTAAAATGTGAACAGCATGATGAGGAGGACTGTTTAAATACCAATTCTAATTGAACCAGGAAATGTATTGGGCAATTCATGGATCAAACACCTGTTGTGAATTTTGTCGTTAAGCTACTTGTTAGAGAACAGCAAGTCATGCAAAAAGTACTGAAACATTGAACAGTTGGACATGTGCATTCAAAAGTTTAGAGAAGGTCACATTAAGTTCACCTGTAATGGTTAGAGCTCATTTTAGGTTCATCCTGAAATTTCACCCACAATATTGGCTAAATTCTCAATTTTAACACCAGTTTGAGGGTTTAGTCAGACTTGTTTGTTTGTATCCACAGTAGCGCACTTCCTTATTAATGTTTATTTCAATTTCACCCACAAGCCAAATATCCCTAACTTTTTGAAATATAAATATATATATATATATATATATATATATATATATATATATATCTCAAATCACATTACATCTAAAGCAAAGAAAGAACAAGGAGAAAATAAATGTAAATAATGTTTAGTATTTGCATTTCAAAGGAATGAATGAAGGCACGAAAGCTCCTTTAACTTACCATATTTTCACAAGTGAAAAGTAACAGTTCTGTGGGTTCTGTTTCTCACTGAAACCACTGTAAGAAGGAACAAGGAGCCGTCTTTGACGGAAGATACGTGTCACCGAGGTTCCTGGCCTCGGTGAGGTAAGAACCGGGTTTTTTCCTGAAGTGTCAGGTCTGTAGTGCAATCTGACACTTCAACTGTTAGAATGGCTGTAAAGCCAATCCGGGCCGGTTCTTATTGGGAGCAGCCAAAGAGCAGGGTGGGTGGCTGTTCCCCACGGTTCCAGGCCGGGTTTTGGCTTGAATATAAAAAACCCAGCCAGCATGTTCAGGTGGTGGATTATCCTCCATGACAGAGGAGCTGAGGAGTCTGTGGTTTGAGACACTGAGGGATCTGTTTGTGTGAGCCATAGGCTGGGGAAACAGGCCACTAAAGACTGCTGCGGACTCTGGGTGAAAATCATCTGCTGACCAGGTGACGTCTTTTTGCACTGTGAACTTTGTGTGGTCTGAACAGGCACCAAACCTGAACACTTTCTTTTGGCTTGTTTTCTGGCTATGTGTGAATAAACACTGAACTTTGATTTGAACCTTGTTTTTTGCCTCTGTACTGCGTCCGCTTACCCTGCCTACCAAAGCGAATCCCCACACCACATTGAAGAGAAATTGGACTGCCCTAGATGCACTATTAACGAATTAAACAATCATCCAAGTCCCAAGTTATACACAACGCAATACAGCACCGAAACAGTTGAAGTAGCATGTAAAGGTGCACTGAGCATCTAGGTCTGTGTACCACCATACAAAATTATGACATACACAAACCCCATTAAGACAGTGTAAACAGTCCTTTCAGAACAACACCCTCCCCTTCTTCCACCTTTCAACCTCAATGTTTAAAGTGAAGTCTTTAGCTAATTAAGCTGTCTTCCCTCTTGGAAAGTGGAGAGGTGCCACCTTGTAGACAAATTAAAAGTTCCTAATAGTCCCTAACTACTAGGCTTTCCCAGGAAAAGGTTGTAGGCTGTTCATTCCCTAGAAACTCAAAAATACTTGTTTTTTGCTCCCCCACCACTCTTCGCATTTAATCCACAATCAAATCCACAATGCCAGGACTAGTATCACTCCATTCCACCCATTACAATCCAAATTTCCTGGATGAGTCTCACATCACTCCCTCAATTCAATCTGAAGCTTTTGGGCTCTTCTCATCGCCCACTTGCATCAACACCACAGAGGGACAATAGGCTAGTCACTGATACCCTGTAGACATACAGGGTATAATTTTTTTTTTAATGCAGAACACAACCCTAGGAACTTGATTACCACTTAACGACTGAAATAGCAATCCTGACCAAAAACACAAACAAAATGTCTGGTAACAATTTGCCCACACTACTGTTTTTCCCAGCTGTAAACCTGACTCAGAGGCACTGAGAATCCATATTAATTCAGCTTGTTCCTATTTGTTAAAAAGCAGCCACCTGCTACTACAGTAAGTAGTGTTGGGCGCGAATATTCGAATCGTGAATATTAATCGCGAATATCGGCACTTTGAGAATTCACGAATATTTAGAATATAGTGATATATATTCATAATTTCGAATATTCTAGATTTTTTTTTTTTCATCAGTAACCTCCCTTCTTGCTTGTGGGCCAATGAGAAGGTGGCAATGTCTTTGTCTGAGCTTAGCAACATCCCTAGCAACCAATGGGAAAGTTGCCTACCCCTTATTATATAAGAACCTCTCCAGCAGCCATTTTCTACAGTTTTTTTTTTAAGTTCTGAGAGAGACAGCAGTGTCATTGGCTTTCCACACTACATTAGATAGATAGTTAGATAGCTTATATATATATATATATAATACAGATAGTTAGTGGAGATAGTCAGTGTAGGTTATATCCTGATATAGTGTAGCTGTTGCAGTGCAGTGTGTTAGGTAGTGTGATAGGTTCTGCTGTCCATACATACATGCAATAACAAAAAATAGTAGTGGAATCGCACTCACCAGATCTTGAGGTCGTCCGGTATGCAACAGCCTACCTGGAGTCCAAGATTCATCAGGGCTCCTACATGATAAGTCCAAGAAAAGAAGATGGAGGCAGCATGTCCGGTAAAAAAATCCCTTTAATGGGAACTGCCAAGTGAACAGACGTGCAACAGGTTGTGACGTTTCGGCTGATCCACAGCCTTTATCAAACACAATATGAAATCTAAAAGTACCTGTTTAAATACATTAAAACACACCCACTCACACAGGAGTGGTCAATAACACAGTGATTAAGGTGCTGATGTCATCAAAGGTGCGCCCTCTGGTGCTCCTACTTAGTGTCTCAGTATATATCTACCATAGGTATCAGATCCGTTACCACACATACCTTCAGGGCACACATGTTCCTCGGCGTTCCATGGCCGCCAGCGCGCATGTCAGGAAAAGAGGAGTTCAGTGTGCCCTGAAGGTATGTGTGGTAACGGATCTGATACCTATGGTAGATATATACTGAGACACTAAGTAGGAGCACCAGAGGGCGCACCTTTGATGACATCAGCACCTTAATCACTGTGTTATTGACCACTCCTGTGTGAGTGGGTGTGTTTTAATGTATTCAAACAGGTACTTTTAGATTTCACATTGTGTTTGATAAAGGCTGTGGATCAGCCGAAACGTCACAACCTGTTGCACGTCTGTTCACTTGGCGGTTCTCATTAAAGGGATTTTTTACCGGACATGCTGCCTCCATCTTCTTTTCTTGGACTTATCATGTAGGAGCCCTGATGAATTTTGGACTCCAGGTAGGCTGTTGCATACCGGACGACCTCAAGATCTGGTGAGTGCGATTCCACTACTATTTTTTGTTATTGTCTGGATTCTTGGAGTCAGCACCGGGGTTGATACCTCCAATATGGAAGGAACCCCAGGATCTAATAAGGTCAGCGAAACCGCCAATGTGAACTCGTGCTTATATACAGATGAACAGATCCAGAGACTCATTCATGGGGATAGCGGGGATGTTGCCTTTTTGAGCACCCCCTCTACGGACCTGCTCAAACGCAAATATGAGCATGAGTCTAAAAAACTAGTCACATTGGACTTACACCTGAATACGCTCAGAGAGTACTACCGCACACAGCGGATACCTCGGGGACTAAGATCCCATCTCAGACCGACCCTACTCCCTAACAATGAGGAATTCTGCAAAAAAAGTGAGTTGATCAACAACAAATATGCGTTTGAATTGATGCTGCTAAATATTGACTTTCTTGGCCAAGAGATTGAGGGGGTGAAAGATTCCATGACAGCCTTGGAGTCACAGATTCAGAATTTACTGAGCAGTGACGAGGCTATGGTGTTCTTTGAGAAAACCAAGAATTACACCCTTCGACACAAAACTGAAGTCGAGAAAATTAAAAGGGACAAATGGCATCGGGATCTGGAGGATTACCAGACGGGCCAGGTCTATAATTGGCAGCTACAAACACATAATAAACCACGCAGAAAGAAGGGGAGGAAGTTTGAGCAGGGTCGATTTGGCTTTACAACGAGAGAGTCTGACTCCTCAGACGATACAGGCAAAATGGCTTTTTTAGGCCCCCCGCCACACGGCCAAAACGGAGGTGCCGTAGGGGGGGAAGGAAATACCATAAACCCCAGAAAAACCTTACCTCCACCGTTTCAGAAATACAAGAGCACACGGGGACGGACGACGAGACGCAACCAGACATAGCTCCAAACCTGGTTGTCAATATTTCAACGAGACAGTTATCCAATGATCAACATCTTGTCTTGGGACGTGGATTGTCCTTCTGACCTGGACATGATAGGGACTGGTTCGAATTGGAACTGGACCTTCATTGCTTTTATCGTGTGCTGAGGCTGAAGGCTTTCTTTCTGGATAAGGAGGATAGAAAGGCGGTGTCAGCTACTGATGTAGTTGGGAGCGCTGACTTTGTTTTGAAAACACTTGATTTAAGGAACAAGAGTGATTTTGTTCCACCACGTAATAACCACGTTGTAGAGGCGTACATTGCGATTGTTTCCAAACAGATTGAGGCATTGAGAGAACAGAAGGAGAGGGGGACTGCGTCGAACCTGACGAGGGGAGAGAGAGAGGCACTTAGGCAGCTGAAAGAGGACAAATCCCTGACGATTAAACCCGCGGATAAGGGAGGGGCGGTGGTGGTGATGGACACACCAAGCTATGAACGGGAGGTACATAGACAGCTGGGTGACCGGGAGGTGTACATTGAGCTTCAGAATGACCCCAAATGGGACATCAAGCGTAACTTGGAAAAAATTATCGGTGAAGCCTTGGCTGAGGGTATCATCGATAATGATGTCAGGGATTTTCTTCTGATTAAACACCCGGTCACTCCCCTGTTCTATGTACTTCCCAAGATACATAAAAGCTTGGTCGATATCCCTGGCCGGCCGATTGTGTCGGGCAGGGCATCGATTTTTAGCAATATAGCTACAGTCATGTGAAAAAATTAGGACACCCTTTGAAAGCATGTGGTTTTTTGTAACATTTTTAATAAAAGGTTATTTCATCTCCGTTTCAACAATACAGAGAGATTAAAGTAATCCAACTAAACAAAGAAAACTGAAGAAAAGTCTTTTCAAGATCTTCTGTAAATGTCATTCTACAAAAATGCCTATTCTAACTGAGGAAAAAGATAGGACACCCTCACATGTATTCCCTCTTAAATTGGCTCAGATCTCACACAGGTATATCACACCAGGTGCACATAATTAGTAGATCGTTACTCTGCATGTTGAATGAGGCTTGCCCTATTTAAACCTCAGACATTTAGTTTGGTGTGCTCCTGACTGTTGAAGTGAGAGTGAGCACCATGGTGAGAGCAAAAGAGCTGTCAGAGGACTTCAGAAAAAAGATTGTAGCAGCCTATGAGTCTGGGAAGGGATTTAAAAAGATCTCAAAAGATTTTGAAATCAGCCATTCCACTGTCCGGAAGATAGTCTACAAGTGGAGGGCTTTCAAAACAACTGCCAACATGCCCAGGACTGGTCGCCCCAGCAAGTTCACCCCAAGAGCAGACCGCAAAGAGGTCTCCAAAAACCCTAAAGTGTCATCTCGAGAACTACAGCAGGCTCTGGCTACTGTTGATGTAGAAGTACATGCCTCTACAATCAGAAAGAGACTGTACAAGTTTAACTTGCATGGGAGGTGTGCAAGGAGGAAACCTTTGCTTTCCAAGAGAAACATCGAGGCCAGACTGACATTTGCCAGAGATAAAGTTGACAAAGACCAGGACTTCTGGAATAATGTTCTTTGGACAGATGAGTCCAAAATTGAATTATTTGGACACAACAGCAGAGGACATGTTTGGCGTAAACCAAACACAGCATTCCAAGAAAAGAACCTCATACCAACTGTGAAGCATGGAGGTGGAAGTGTCATGGTTTGGGGCTGCTTTGCTGCAGCAGGACCTGGTCAGCTCACCATCATAGAATCCACGATGAATTCTACTGTGTATCAGAAGGTGCTTGAAGAACATGTGAGACCATCAGTTAGAAAATTAAAGCTGAAGCGGAACTGGACCATGCAACATGACAATGACCCAAAACATACTAGTAAATCAACCAAAGATTGGCTGAAAAAGAAGAAATGGAGAGTCCTGGAATGGCCAAGTCAAAGTCCAGATTTGAATCCCATTGAGATGCTGTGGGGTGACTTGAAAAGGGCTGTACGTGCAAGAAACCCCTCAAACATCTCACAGCTGAAAAAGTTCTGCATTGAGGAGTGGGGTAAAATTTCCTCAGACCGATGTCGAAGACTGGTAGATGGCTACAAGAACCGTCTCACTGCAGTTATTTCAGCCAAAGGAGGTAACACTCGCTATTAGGGGCAAGGGTGTCCTATCTTTTTCCTCAGTTAGAATAGGCATTTTTGTAGAATGACATTTACAGAAGATCTTGAAAAGACTTTTCTTCAGTTTTCTTTGTTTAGTCGGATTACTTTAATCTCTCTGTATTGTTGAAACGGAGATGAAATAACCTTTTATTAAAAATGTTACAAAAAACCACATGCTTTCAAAGGGTGTCCTAATTTTTTCACATGACTGTATATTCCTCGACAGGGTGTTGCGTGTCCATGCCACCAGCGCCCCTTCCTACATCAGGGATACCAGCCATTTTTTATTGAAGCTCAGAGATCTGAGCCTACCTGCCGACGCTCTCCTTGTCAGCTTCAACGTAGTCTCTCTATATACCTCCATAGAGCACACATATGGACTGAATGTCGTCGATGTGGCCCTGGCCAGCACCGGGCTCTCCCCGGGCGGCCGTGGGTTTGTCCTCCATCTCTTAGAGGTGGTCCTAAGGCAGAATTATTTGCGCTTTGGGGACACCTACTACCAACAATTGCGTGGAGTGGCCATGGGCTCGAACGTGGCGCCCACATACGTCAACATGTTCATGGCGGAGGTGGAGGACAGACTCATCTATCAAGCGGCCCTATTTGGGAAAGCCCGGTGCTGGTGGCACTACATCAACAACATCTTTGTGGTGTGGGGAGGCTCTCATGGTGAACTACAACACTTTTTTGAATTCCTTAATGGCATGGTGCCCGGGTTGGGGTTCACCATGACAGTGTCGACAGTCTCTCTTCAATTTTTAGACGTGATGGTACATCTCAGGGAGGGGAGCATAGAAACGGATATTTTCCACAAACCGACAGACAGAAACAACCTATTAGAGTTTAGGAGTAATCACCCACGACGGATGGTGGAGTCGCTGCGCTGGAGTCAGATGCTGAGGGTGCGACGGGTGGTATCTGGGGATGAGCAATTTGGAACAAGGGTGGAGGAAATGGGGAGGAAGTTCCTCGAGAGGGGTTATCCACGACGATTGGTGGAGAGGATCTCACAAAAAGTGGGGGAGGTTGATCGGGAGTCCACGTTCCAGGGAAAGAAGAAGGAGAGGGACCTTAAACGGATCCCATTTGTTTCAACATATGGAGTCAACAGTGGTGACATAGCGCGTATTATACGCAAAGAGTGGCATATTTTACAAAAAGGGCTACCCATGATAGATGAATTTGATGGCATATAAGAGAGGGGCCAACCTACGTGACAAGTTGGTGAGAACCGAGGTTGGTGAGCCACACAGGGATGGGCAGAGGTATCTGGCACCAAGGAAGTTGGGATGTTTCCCCTGCCTTGGTTGTTGCAACTGCGGCAACATGTTAAAGGGAGATACCTTTGCCCATCCTTATAGTGGCAAGCCCTATAAGTTTAAAAATTTCTTTACATGCAGATCACGGGACGTGATATACATGATCACGTGCCCGTGTGGCTTTATTTACATTGGGGAAACCACAATGGAAGCTAGGGAACGCATCAACTCCCAAAAGAGTAATATTCGTAGGGCCCAGATTGATAAGCCGGTGGCGAAACACTTTCTGGAATGTGGACACTCGGTCAACCAACTCAGGTTTAGAATCATTGATTCTGTCGGCCCTCTGAGACGTGGGGGGAACAAGGACCGGATTCTACGTAAAAAGGAGCTTAAGTGGATTTTTGAGATGAGAGCCCTTCAACCATTTGGAATGAACGTAGATTTATCTGTGACAAATGTGTAATGGTTCCGAGTGACCTTTGAACTGGTTCTGTGTATAATGTTTTTTAATTGTACTTTGTTTTTTGATTAATGCACATTCTCACTTGTTCCTAACCCACACTGGATCATGGCACATTGATAGATTATAGGGCTCGTTCCTGCCTGCACCCCTGTCGTGAGTGTGGGCGCCTCCCACCGCGCGTCACTGCTGGGGGCGGTGTTGGATCCTGGTTACGTCTCTGGCAACACGGGGTTGGTCGGACATTAGAGAGGCGGGGTATGACGTCACCTAGGCCGGGCTTCGGCTGGAGACATGGAGGTTAGGAGCCTCCGCCTGCACCTCAGCGGACGTTCTCCGGTTGTGCCGGATGATGCGAAGGGGTGGTCGGTGAGTTCTCACTACCACAGCGCATGAACCAGGACCTGACTGCTGATGCTGATGACACGATGGAGTGAGGCGATCGCTTTCATCACATGGGGGTGGGCGGACCGGCTCATAGGCGTCCTTGGCAACGGCGCACATGACAGGAGGCTTAAGATGATGCGGTGATCGCTTGGGCGGAGTCGCTCGCGATCAGCTGATCTCGGGTTAGTCAGGTAGTGACGTAACTCCTCTTTTCCTGACATGCGCGCTGGCGGCCAGGGAACGCCGAGGAACATGTGTGCCCTGAAGGTATGTGTGGTAACGGATCTGATACCTATGGTAGATATATACTGAGACACTAAGTAGGAGCACCAGAGGGCGCACCTTTGATGACATCAGCACCTTAATCACTGTGTTATTGACCACTCCTGTGTGAGTGGGTGTGTTTTAATGTATTTAAACAGGTACTTTTAGATTTCACATTCTGTTTGATAAAGGCTGTGGATCAGCCGAAACGTCACAACCTGTTGCACGTCTGTTCACTTGGTGGTTACCATTAAAGGGATTTTTTTACCGGACATGCTGCCTTCATCTTCTTTTCTTGGACATACATACATGCAGACCTGCTAAAATGTGAAGTTTCACATCATTAGTGCCAATTAGCGCAATCGCGAATATATTGGAGCACTGCATATAAAGCCATTTTCAATTTTCTGCCGTGCCAACCATTTTCTCCAGTCTCAGGAAACTTCTAGCAGCTTGGAAAATTTAGCAAAAGTGACCCACGCCTGTATTTCGGGCGCATTAAGCGAATTTTACATTGCCGATTTTTCACAATCGAGAAAATAATCTCGAATTTGCAAATATATTAAGAATATTCGGCCAAATATTTGTGAAATATCGCAAATTCGAATATAGCCCCTGCCACTCATCACTACTACTAACACCTAAAGTAGCCCTCAGCATAGCAACAGACATCTTAAAGGGAATATCTCACCAGTTTTTTGCTGCTCTCACTCCTAAAAACTCGAGCACATGCCAATGAGTCCCCATATTCATGCTCACAACTGTTCCCGCTTTCCTGCCTCTAACTGACAGTTTTTTTTATCATATTATGTTGATCTTAGCTAAATGGGTTGTCCCATGAAAAATAATCTACAGTTTTCACACCAGCACCTGGTTCTGAATACTTTTGTAATTACATTAGCATAACCACTGAGTTATTCAATAAAATGTATCTGTATAGCACCACCTGCTGTTTGTTATTTTCTTATTTCTTTGTCCTGCTCACTGAGAAGGCCGCACATGCTCAGTTCCATCTTTCAGCTGCCTCCTGACCCGTGATAGGGAGAACATGGACACGTCCCATTATCTGCAGCAGAATAGACACTCCCCTTGAGCTTGATATAAATCTAGCAGAGCAATGAATGGGGAGATCTCTATATCCATGTGAGGTACAGGGCTGGTTCTAGTTGTGTTAGAAAGAGATTTGTATGTACTATATGATGTCTGATTCTCATTTTTAACATTGGCCATGGGATATCCCCTTTAAAACACCCTAAAACTGGTGACCTATTCCCTTTAAGCAACGCCAATCAATTATGGGGGATATATCCCCCAATGTTCTCCACCCTAATGTCCTCTAGCTCCAAGAACTTCCCCTGACAATTCAAAATGTCACACTGCAATCAATAAATTGAGACCAAAACCACACCATTCGCAAAAAATGTCTGAAAACGTGGGAAATGCTTCTGTCACACTGCCAGTGTCATCAGGCTGGACCTGGCTGCTGTGAGTGTTTTAACCCTTCTGACTCACCTACTACTCCTAACTCCTCTCAACCCTTCCCCATCATGCTGTAGCCCTCAATCTCCCTCCTACCTAAGTTATACAGGCCTTCACGGACTGTCTCAGTGGCTGACCAGCCTGTGCTGGACCCCAATGCCTAGTACAAAATGCATAGTCATCTAGAAATATTGATTTTTAAATTAATGCTGTACAGTGGCACCATATGGCAGCACACAGAGTGCAGTCCTCTGTGCATGAGGCCTTGAAGGGGTTATCCCATGATTGATGTAAAAAATGAAAATAAGACATCATATAGTACATGGTAATCTCTTTCTAATAAAGCTAGAACCAGCCCTGTACCTCACATGGGACCATAGATCTCCCCATTCATTGCTCAAATAGCTCTGCTACATTCACTTCAGGCTGGGAGCTCAGGGGGCATGTCCTTTCTCAGAGGATGTGTCCTTTCTGCTGCAGCTCCCTCCCTGTAGCTGCCACAGCTTCTTTCTGAAGATACAGCTAGTGACAGCTGAAGATTTAAACTTCTGATCCAGGTGCTTTTTTTGAAAAACATTGAATATTTTTCATAGGTCAACCCCCTTAGGAAGGTAAAAGCAATTTAGGTGGATGAATGAATAAAGCCTCACTTAAAGTGAGAAGCGTAAAGTGTCAGTAGCTGTACAATTGCAATGACTTAAAGGGGTTGTCCCATCTCCTCCGCCTCTCATAATCAAGATGGTAATATCCCGCAATAAGCGCTGGCCTGGGGTGGCTGATTCCTGAGTTACAGAAACAGTTTAGCTTGCTGTGCTACACTGCTTGCATTGCTCCCATTCACTGCTACAGTATAGCGGAGCATGGTCTGCTATGATGTTTCCATAACTCTGCATCCCTGGGCCAGAGCTTATCATGAGTTATTCTCATCTACAGCCCCTTTAATTGCAGTAATTTTTTTTTCACCTGCTATTCTAAAAAGTAATAATTTTTCAGATTTTCTTCCATTTCTTTACACTCTATCTCTGCTGACGAAGCAGTTTTAGAACTCTGCGACGTATGTGATAACGAGTCAGAAGAGATATGTCCAATTTATAAAGATGTCAAAAAAAATTATTGCACCCGCACTTAACAATTTCAGCACAGTCCATTAGGAAGCTATTTCCCCTTCCTCCCCCAGCACCTCTACACTCATGTCACATCCACTTTGGCTGAGGAGACTGTGGTGAATGCGCTGAGACCACGTGATGACACAGGCATTCATCAGCGCTTCTTGCCAACAGCACAATGCTAGCCATCCTTCATTCCACTCTGAAGCACAGTGCTTAATCTGTAATACAGCCCGTATGCCGAGAATCAATATCACTTACCCTTCTTAAATCTCTAAATGGATTAAAGCAGAAACTCAAATAACGTATATAAATCATTTTCATTTCCACAGCTTTAAATCAGATTTTTTTTATCCTATTTGTCTCTTTTGACAGCGTTTGAGGTTATTTAAAGTGAACTTTTCATTTCATCAAACTTCTAAAATCGAGTTTACCTAGCGGGGTACAGTATGTTAGGCAATATCCTTTATTAGGATTCTCTATATTGAAAGCGCTAGATCTGACAGCAGAAATGTTGACCTTCATCCTCTGTATTTTTTGCACTACAAAAGGGAGAGAAGCACCAGAAATGTTTCACATGTTTAGAAATAGACCTTTCACCTTTAAAAAGTATGGCGGTCATTTATTATCTGATTTACGCCAATTTTTGGTAGCATATTTTGTTGCAAAGTTGTTTTCCGGCAAAATCTGTGACTATACCCTGTTCATACCACTTTTGTGAAATGGCAGGAAAAAAAAAGGGGGGGGGGGAGGCATGAGTGGAAGAGGGCAGGCCGGCTTGTCCAGCTGGCGTAGTTTAAAGAATGTCACACGGCCGGCAGCAGCAAGAGCCAAAGTTATCTAGAGGCCTGGGCCTCTACATAACTTTGGCGCATCCACCAGCAGCACAGAGGGATTAGGACCGGCGCATAATTTGCTGGTCTTAAATGTCCCCCTATATTTATAAAAAAAAAGAACATTACAAACCATCAACCATAACTTTATTGGACCTCTGTCATCAGCACTTTGAATTAGGAAAAATAGGTCAACAGTTTAATCACACATAGTATATTGTTTCTGCCTAGTCACTGAACGTCTTGTGTAGGACACTGTTTCTGACCCTCAATCTAAGGAAATATATGCAGTCATAGATCACTTCTGTTGGGCAGATTCTTCCCTCCTATGGAATTCTGTGGCACTAGTAGAGGTAAGTGAGGTAATGTTTGCTCAGTGCCAGACTGGGGTTCCTTGGGCCCACCAGAGGAAATTGTTCTTAAGGCCCAAACCATATATCCTCAATAAAGTCTAATAGGTTTTGAATTAAAGAAATAGACCCTAGTGGCTCCAAAAGCAACAAAATTAGTTTATTTTCTCCTAGGCCTTTGGGGTCCACTATAGTATGGTCAGAACCTGGGCCTACTAGAGGATTGTCTTGTACTGTCACGGATGTAATAGGGGAGAACACCAAAAGACAACAAGAAGGAAGGGGAAAGATACTAGGCCTCATAACTCCTATCCGTATGGGCACCTCTTGATGGTAGAGATGCCCATACACAGGAACTTAGAAAACCATGGTGACCCTCGGATTCCCTAAAGGTAATGACAGGGCAAAGACAACCCATTTCTTCCCTGGTGAAGGAACCAGCGTCTCGCTGAGGCCTAGTAAACAACCAGGGGGGGGATACAAAACACAAGTGGAACACTTAACTTCTGAGGATGATGGATGAACAGGACTTCAACACAAACCACACTCCAGCTCTTCCAAAACCAAATTAAGCTATACAGAGCAAGGAGTGATGGGTAAAGTCAGAATAAATAGGGATGGGAAAAGGTCACATGATCCACAGGAGGTGTGGACATACCAGCCACACACAGACAAAAATAAACCAAAAGAGGCTGTCAGATCACTAATGTGCAGATAATCTTTCAGACCTTCTAAGACCTGTCACAGGAGTGACAGGTACTCTGGTAGCCCAGTCCAACCCTGTGTCTGCTTATTGGCTGCTCAACTGAATTAGGCCTCATGCACACGGCTGTTGTTTTGGTCCGCATCCAAGCTGCAGTTTTGGTGGCTCGGATGCGGCCCCATTCACTTCAATGGGGCTGCAAAAGATGCGGACAGCACTCAGTGTGCTGTCCGCATCCGTTGCTCCGTTCCGTGGCCCCGCTAAAAACATGTCCTATTCTTGTCCGCGCTTTGCAGACAAGAATAGGCAGTTATATTAAAGGCTGTCTGTGCCGTTCCGCAAATTGCGGAATGCGCAGACGCCATCAGTGTTTTGCGGATCCGCGATTTGTGGACCGCAAAACACACAATGGTCGTGTGCATGCAGCCTTACTCAAAGGAAATCCACAGCACTCTCTGGTCAATCCTTTTGTTTTGGCAAGCAGAGACTTTCTCCTCACTTGCCACTAAAAACACATAGATGTTTGGCCAAACCAAGCATGCATATGTATGAGGAGTCTGGATGGATAGTTATCTGGTATTAACCAGAGAGCTATTCTAATACTCTTACATATCAGTTATATGTTAGGAACCTGGACTGAAGTTAAATAAACTTCACAATTAATTGCAAGAAACTGGAGCACTGTGAATTTCATTTAACCTGTATTGGCACAGAGAGACATGCTCCACTGGCACCTGAGAGAAAATACGGAGCGAAGGGCACCATTCTCAGAATACAATAGTTTATGCCTGCTGGTAGTTGTGGAAGAGAGCAGCACGGAAGAGGTAAATTTAGTACAATGACTGACACTATAATGGAGCACTGCTGTACAGTATATGAAAATACAGTTTTTCCCATTATTCAGTCCGTTCTGGGGTTTATAAAAAGAAATGAGCAAATTTGTATAAACTGCTGACGCTCTATATGGCAGTGTGGTTGACATACAGTGACTCAGATTTGCTAATTCTGTAGATGGTGTAATCTTAGATAGTTTGTCTAGACCTGCACCAGCAGCTCAGGCTGGATGATACATCTGGTGCAGGGACAGGCACTTTTCTTTGACTCTATACCAGCTATTAGTTGGCTTAGTTTTAGACAGTTTTTTATGCCAGAACAGTGGGGCAATTTTGGTGTAAAATGGTGCATCTTAGGCCCGCCCCTTTCATCACAAAGTCCCACCCCCTTATCGAGCATGTTGGGGGGGAAATGCAGAAACCCACTTTTTAGGGTCAGTTCACACTCATTTTTTTTTTGGGCGCTGATTTTGGAACATTTCTGCCTCCAAAATTAGCTTTAAAAACACCTCAAAACAGCCTCCTATTCACTTCAATGGGAAGCAGCACTTACTTTTATTTTTTATTTTTTTACACATGGTAAAAATAAGCAGTATGCCCTATCTTGGGGCAGAAGCAGCGCCCATGCCCATTCAAATGAATAGGAAGCAGAAAAAGCTTCAAAAAGCTCCATGTAAGGGTACTTTCACACTAGCGTTTTTCTTTTCCGGCGCTGAGTTCCGTCCTAGGGGCTCAAATCCGGAAAGTAACTGATCAGTTTTATCCCCATGCATTCTGAATGGAGAGTCAGTCCTTCAGGATGCATCAGGATGTCTTCAGTTCAGTCTTTTTGACTGATCAGGCTTTTCAGAAAAACGTAGCATGCAGTATTTTTACCTCCGGCCAAAAAGCCTGAACACTTTGACTGAACGCCTGATCCGGCTTTTTTCCCATTGACTTGCATTAACGCCGGATCCGGCCCCGTGTGTTCAGTCAAAACGGATCCGGCTTTTGCATGTTAAACTCGAAAAATGTGAAAAAAAAAGTTAAAGTCCATAAATGGCGGATCCGTTTTTTCCAATGCATTTTTCCATTGTGATCGAAAGCCTGATCAGGATTCAAATGTAATCTGTTTTCACACGTTTTTCCGGATCCGGCGGGCAGTTCCAGTGTCGGAATTGAACGCCGGATTAAAACAACGCTAGTGTGAAAGTAGCCTAAGTCAATGGGCCAGATATATCATTAGGCAAAGTCACTTTTGTGGAGTGGAAAAGTCGCAAAAAAGTCCCAAAGGCTAAAACTGCGCACAAATTTGCGACTTTTTTCTGCTCTGCACTATGCTCGCCAGTTTTCTGAAAGTGGGCGTGTTTTCGTATGTAAATGAATCTCTAGACAGATTTACTATTGGGACTTTTTTAAAAAGTCGCAAAAAAGTCGCAACTTCACTCCAGTGAGGACCATGCTTATCTTATGAGACTTTTTAATAGAACATGCGACTTTTTCATAAAAACGTGCGACTTTTGTAAAGCTGCTTACTGACGGATAAACTGCTACCATCAAACCACATTTATTACAGTCTTAAAGGGGCGATCATAAATCTGACTTGGCTAAAACTGACTTTAGCCATATGTGAAAGTGGAGTGAGCTGTCAGAGTCATGGTAAATCTGGCCCAATGTGTTTTTTTGTAGCAGATCTGCTTCAAAAACCTCAAGCTGAAAATTCAGCTTTTTAATGAAGTGGTCAGTACTTATTTCTGCACAGATGTTTTTAAATGCACTTGCATAGATTGCAGCTACACACGAGGTCCATTCACAAGACCTTTTTTTCGTCCGCATCTGATCCGCACTTTTTGTGGATAGAATGAAGACGTCAATTTCAAAGGGTCAGCAAAAAATGCGGACAACACATCGTGTGCGGTCCGCATCCGTATGTGCTCTCCGTGGCATCCACAAAAAAATAGATGTCCTATTGTCCATTTTGCTGACAAGGATATGCACTGTTTCAGTGGATCCACGAATAAATAAAAAAGGGGTGCGTCACGGACGTCACATGAATGTCATCCGTATTTTTTGTGGACTGCAAAATACATACAGTGATGTGAATGCACCGTAAGGGGAGATTTATAATTTCCTGTGCACCTGAAAAGTGACGTTAAAAAGTCACAGGTGCAACTTTCTTAAAAACTGCCATTTTCCGCCATCCTCGCCACTTTTCTAAAAGGGGATGTGGCAAGGGCAGGGAAGTGGGCATGGCCAACTTCTGCAATAAATTTATCTTCATGTACAGTTTTGTGGTGTAAATGAAGCCAGAAGTCTACGGCAGCTCTGAGCTTACATAGATTTCTGGTGAGGCGGATGGACTGCAGGAGGACGCTCCTGATAAATGATGAGGCAGCACAGGGGATATAAAGACCAGCACAGAAAGCGGTCAGCTGTGGGAGTAGGGGGCATGCTGTCAGTGACAGAAGGTGTTTCACTGTCCCTGCTCTCCACAGACAGAGGTGGACGGCTGTATGTTCTGAAGATAATGGCCTTCATGAGGGTTACAGACTTCCGGAGTCCTAAACAGCTGCACTATTATTATTAATGGTAACGAGGTATTGATCCGTCAGGGTGAGGAAACTTGTGAGATCCCCGGTGACTTAGCCTGCATACATAACAATATGCTGGAGAGGATTGGAGCATTTCCTAGCTGTTGCATTTTTTAAGGAAATGTTAAGGATTGAAAGAAAACCCTTGTGCATTAGTCAATGTCAGCGCATTTATACGCCTGTATTAGCAATTCCTTCAGTCGTCGCTCCTTTTGTAGTTTCCATGACAACAGTTTCTACTGACAGCGCTACCTCTCTAGCCCCGCTCTTTTACGGCTTCTCAGCTGTTTTGTCACTTGGAGAGCAATTAGTGAGTACAATAGGCATTAGCTGCACCTTTATTTCCATGTATTCGGAATACATCAGGAACGATGCACAGGATACTTGGTAGAAAACGGAAATGACTGTCAGTCAGTCACTTGGCCTTGAGGATGTACTGATGACTCAAGTATATTAATACTGGCATTACTCAATTATTAAAGGGAGGCGGCACATATGTACCCTGCCATCTTTGCTGTAAGGGATGGAATACCTTTTTTCCCTTGTACCTGTTACGTGGCAGGAATTTTGTTGCCAGAACCGTTCAGCTTCATGAGCATTTCTGCAGTAATGAGCATCTCCAGACACTATGAATAATGAAATAAATGTGTCACAAAATAGCCACAATCTTCCTTCCCTAACAAAAACATTTGGAGAAACTAAAGTATGAAAATAAAAGCTATTTTGTTTTACTATCAAATCCATAGGGGGTCATATTTTATGCCCCCTTCACCCAAAACTGGTGTAAAAAAAAAAGTTGCAAACCCTGGGTTGGTTTATAAATGTCATTGTGTCTACATTTGGTTGCAATAGGCATTTTTATGCCACTTTCCAAAAAGGGGCTGTGGTGACAGCAGGACAAGGACAGGTTCATCTGCCCTTCTATCATCACTTACACTTTCTGCAGTAATGCACATCAAGCTCTGGAGGACCCAGTAGAAAACAGGGACTCCAGCATTTAATCAGTTAAAGATGATCCAAGCTTTATTAGTTCTAAAACCATAACACATTTCGGGGACGCAGCGCTTTCTTCAGAAGGAAGATGAAGAATGTGATGCAAACACCATCTGATGGTTTGTGTAGACACTGTTTGCCACCCTAGGCTTGGGATATCTCATCCAATTTTGTTTGCGGTACAGAATGGATCACTACGTGCAATTCTTCTATTCAGACAATCCGTCCATGCAGAGGTCTCATTTTTGATATTAGGATTTATGATAATGGGAATAGGATGAGCACTGCGGTATACAGAAAAGAGGTAGCAGGGACTGCGACACTGCTGGCCTCATCCTGTCACCCTCGATATGTGGGAATGGAGAGTGGATCAGAACGCACCACAATTGTTTGGAAGGTATAATGTGACAGAGCCTAATGTGTTGTACAATAGATTAAAATATAGAAGGGATTCACATAACATTTTAAAAAATGCTGCCCATAGGAAACAACAATTGGACCATATGCAGCTGATTAGTATTAGGAAAGAGTTGCATATTAGGAAACAGGGTGTAGAGAAGATATAGCCATCAGTCTAATCAAGTGAAGGGTATCATTTATACATACCTTCCTATGTTATATCAGGATGATAAATTGTGGGACATTTTAAGTGCTGGAATTAGAATAACACGTAGAAGAGTCTGAATATAAGGAACTGTATTTATTTTTGGAAACGAAACAAAGGAGCTATATGTGGATAACAACTCAAGGGTCATATAACTGCAGCCATAGAAGATCCAAATTGTGTTCATTCACTAAGGTTAAAAAAAACATTTAAATCGGTGGTCACAGGTAAAGAATACAAATTAGGAGCCAAATAAATTGTAATTCATCAAATATGGTATCCAGCAACCTGTGGTATTTGTAAAGTACAGTTTGTGGGGTGCGCCATGAATTCACTGACAATTTGTATGAAGAATCAGCTATCTGACACTACAAAGGTATGGTTAATATATCTATGCTATCGCAGTATTAAGAAGGTGTTCAGACTGCATAAAGGCGGTGACATAAGGAGAAAAATCTAAGATCATTTCGGATTTTTGTTTTAAATAGTAGCTGCCCAAATGGCCTTAAAAGGGTGGTCTCCTTCAGCAAATGGCATTTATTATGGAGAAAGTTAAAAAAAAAGGCACTTACTAATGTATTGCTATTGTCCATATTGCTTCCTTAGTTGGCTTCATTCATTTTTGCATCACAATATACACTGCTCGTTTCCATGGTTACTACCACCCTGCAATCCGGCAGCGATGGCCGTGCTTGCACACCATAGGAAAAAGTATCGGCCTCTATGGACAATCACAATACATTAGTAAGTGCCTTGTATTAACTTTATATATGCGATAAATGCCATTTATTAAACTGAGACAACCTGTCACAAACTTATCTGTCCGGGCTCCTGCGGCAAAATCTCCGGCTTCCGCGCGACTGCGTTGGGAGACACACAATGCTAACTCACGCCCCTGGTATCTTAGCAACAGGATACAATGTTCTTTCTCCCCACAGCGGGCATGTGCTGGAGGAGACTAGCAGTGGGCTGACTGCTCAGCTGATCTCTCCTATGTGCTGTGTTCTGACTAATGGAGCGCCGAGTCATGGACCTATTGGGTTCTGATCCTGGGACTCGGTGCTCTATTTAACCACCTCCCGACCGCCTAACGCAGGATTGCGTCCTGCAGACGGCCGGGTTATTTTTTCTGGACGCGCCGGCGCGTCATCTCGCGAGAGGCGAGATTTCCTGCGAACGCGCGCACACAGGAGCGTGCGTTTAGAGGATCGGAAGGTAAACGAGTGGATCTACAGCCTGCCAACGGCGATCATTCGCTGGCAGGCTGTAGATGCGATTTTTTTAACCCCAAAAAGGTATATTAGACGCTGTTTTGATAACAGCGTCTAATATACCTGCTACCTGGTCCTCTGGTGGTCCCTTTTGCTTGGATCAACCACCAGAGGACACAGGCAGCTCGTAAGTAGCACCAAACACCACTACACTACACCCCCCCGTCACTTATTAACCCCTGATCACCCCATATAGACTCCCTGATCACCCCCCTGTCATTGATGACCCCCCTGTAAGGCTCCATTCAGACGTCCGTATGTGTTTTGCGGCTCCACGGATCCGCAAAACACATACGGATGTCTGAATGGAGCCTTACAGGGCGGTGATCAATGACAGGGGGGAGATCACCCCATATAGACTCCCTGATCACCCCCGTCATTGATTAACCCCCTGTAAGGCTCCATTCAGACGTCCGTATGTGTGAATGAAGCCTTACAGGGGGGTGATCACCCCATATAGATTCCCTGATCACCCCCCTGTCATTGATCACCCCCTGTAAGGCTCCATTCAGACGTCCGTATGTGTTTTGCGGATCCGCAAAACACGGACACCGCGGATCCGCAAAACACGAACACCAGCAATGTGTTTTCCGCATTTTGCGGATCCGCACATTGCCAGAACTATATAGAAAATGCCATTGCAATTGCGGACAAGAATAGGACATGTTCTATAGGCTCTACAAAAAACACAGTGTTCACCCGATCAGGCCTGATCTTGTGCGCACACTTGCGTTCAGTCCGCCCCACCGCAGTGACAGAAATTAATTTTTTTCTGATCACTGCAAAAACACCGTAAAACCGCTGCGGCGCTATAAAAAGATCACTTTTGAGGGGCATGGCGAGTTCATAGAAGATTTTTTTTTTGGGCACAAGTTAAGGGAGATTTTTATTTTATTTTTTTTATTTATTTTTTCTTACAAAGTCTCATATTCCACTAACTTGTGACAAAAAATAAAATCTCACATGAACTCACCGAACCCCTCACGAAATCCAAATGCGTAAAAATTTTTAGACATTTATATTCCAGACTTCTTCTCACGCTTTAGGGCCCCTAAAATGCCAGGGAAGTATAAATACCCCACAAATGACCCCATTTTGGAAAGTAGACACCCCAAGTTATTCACTGAGGGGCATATTGAGTCCATCAAAGATTGAACTTTTTGTCACAAGTTAGCGGAAAGGGAGATATTGTGAGAAAAAAAATAAAAAATAATCATTTTCCACTAACTTGTGCCCCAAAAAAAAATCTTCTATGAACTCGCCATGACCCTCATGGAATACCTTGGGGTGTCTTCTTTCCAAAATGGGGTCACATGTGGGGTATTTATACTGCCCTGGCATTTTAGGGGCCCTAAAGCGTGAGAAGAAGTCTGGAATCCAAATGCCTAAAAATGCCCTCCTAAAAGGTACTCATTGGAATGTGTGCCCCTTTGCCCACCTAGGCTGCAAAAAAGTGTCACACATGTGGTATCGCCGTACTCAGGAGAAGTAGGGCAATGTGTTTTGGGGTGTATTTTTACATACACCCATGCTGGGTGAGAGAAATATCTCTGTAAAATGACAACAGCATGGGTATATGTAAAAATACACCCCAAAACACATTGCCCTACTTCTCCTGAGTACGGCGATACCACATGTGTGACACTTTTTTGCAGCCTAGGTGGGTAAAGGGGCCCAAATTCTAATGAGTATCTTTACGATTTCACAGGGCATTTTTTACGCATTTGGATTCCAAACTACTTCTCACGCTTTAGGTCCCATAAAATGCCAGGGCAGTATAACTACCCCACAAGTGACCTCATTTTGGAAAGAAGACACCCCAAGGTATTCCGTGAGGGGTATGGTGAGTTCATGTAAAATTTTATTTTTTGTCACAAGTTAGTGGAATATGAGACTTTGTAAGAAAAAATATATATATCATTTTCCACTAACTTGTGACAAAAAATAAAACCTTCCATTAACTCACTATGCCCATCAGCGAATACCTTAGGGTGTCTACTTTCCGAAATGGGGTCATTTGTGGGGTGTTTCTACTGTCTGGGCATTGTAGAACCTCAGGAAACATGACAGATGCTCAGAAAGTCAGAGCTGCTTCAAAATGCGGAAATTCACATTTTTGTACCATAGTTTGTAAACGCTATAACTTTTACCCAAACCAATAAATATACACTTATTGCATTTTTCTTTATCAAAGACATGTAGAACAATAAATTTAGAGAACAATTTATATAGAAATGTAGTTTTATTTAAAAAAAATTACAACCGAAAGTGAAAAATGACATTTTTTTGCAAAAATTTCGGTCAATTTCGATTAATATCAAAAAAAGTTAAAATGTCAGCAGCAATGAAATACCACCAAATGAAAGCTCAATTAGTGAGAAGAAAAGGAGGTAAAATTCATTTGGGTGGTAAGTTGTATGACCAAGCAATAAACTGTGAAAGTAGTGTAGTGCAGAAGTGTAAAAAGTGGTCTGGTCATTAAGGGGGTTTAAGCTAGGGGAGCTGAGGTGGTCCTGGCCTTATACCAGTGCAAGCAATAGTCATTGACTCTCTGGCTGTGCTCTTGGTTTAAGTTTTGTGTGCATTTGATTTTCTTCTATTATTGACCTCAGTTGCCTTTGACCACTCGCTGGGGCATATATGCAAACTGTTGTAATTTCTACACCGTTCACCCGATTTGGATGTAAATACCCTCAAATTAAAGCTGACAGTCTGCAGTTAAAGCACATCTTGTTCATTTCATTTCAAATCCATTTTGGTGGTGTATAGAGCCAAAAATGTTAGAATTGTGATGATGTCCCAATATTTATGGACCTGACTGTATATAATAGTTTTTTTGTCACACTGTTACTCCCTCCTTGATTCAAGCAAGAGTGGGCATAGCAGCAGCCCATGTGGGTAGCAGATTATGGTTCCTACTTTGCATTGCTGACATCTATACTAGGATATGCCTCACTGTTGAGCCTCTCTCATCTCCTATACCTTGTAGTGTTAGAACTGTGCACCCTCAAACAGCAAGCTGAAGCTGAACTGCACATTGTAACACTAGACAGCGAGATATAAACTTTGCGTTTGGGACAGTGAGTGGTGATTATGTAAGAAATACTGACAAGATTCAATTACTACATATTGAAGATTTTTACTTTGTACCACATAGTTTCAATAGCAGTCAAGTGTTGTATACTGGAATACCCCTTTAAATTGGCTGCAAGATTGTAGGTATAAAGATATGGCACAATACATTTTTGTATCCTGATAAATGGTGTTTTTTTCAAATATATAACAGGATGCAACACAATACAAAATGATGTGGGCTACTTTTGTGAACAAGAACCAGACAGATCCCCTTTTTTTCTAAAGAAGAAAATGTCAATATTAAAGGTTCTTTTCAACAGGATGCAAAAATATGGTGTGAACCTTGCCCTGGGCTAATAAAACTTTAATGTAGTATATATCCTTTACGTTTTACCTTTTATTACGAAGTGTAAATGAAACATCAGCAAAAGCTGAATCACATAGTAAAATAATGCAGCCAATAGATGTTTTATCTATACAATATATAGTGTAAAATATCTATATTTTAGGAGTGTCAGACATCCTTGGAGCAAAATAAAGATTAAGGTCCTGATTTATCACGACAGGCGTGTGCTACACCTGCCTTAATAGGGCCTGAGCTACACGAGGAGGCATAAATTACCTACCTCTTCAGGTTTCTGTGCACCAGGATGAAATCTACGGAAGACGGAGCTGCCATACATTTCAGTCACTATTTACGCCAGTTTCCAGTATAAATAATTATGTATTACACGGGATTGATGGCCCTGCTCTCGCAAAGCCACCTTTTCATAGACTTGCCGAGGGCAGCATAAAATGCAGATTACGACTAGAAAAGTTGCAAATGCACTGCAACTTTTCTACATCAAAAAGAGTTTCAAAAAGAGTGGAAAATGTCCTCCTTATTTCCCATTATTGGTAATAATCTGCTTATTCTTCATTTGAAACATTAAGGGCATTAAGGGCTGCAGGCAGATAAACTAGTGATGGAACGGTGAGAGGTAAAATTCTATTACATTTCGCCTCAAGCATGAGGATTTTTTTTAATTAGCAGGTTGAAAAGCAAAATGTTTGATTATTCATGATCTATAATTCCTATAAAAAGTTGAATAGCTGTTCCGTAACTTTCCTGGTCATCGGTGCCAAAAACTATACAAAAATTCAAAGAAAAACGATCATAATTTTGTTTAGATTTCTGCAGGCAGCTAAACTAGTGATGGAACGAACAGTGAGAGGTAAAATTCAATTATATTTCCCCTCAAGCATGAAGATTATTTTTTTATTAGCAGGTTGAAAAGCCAAATGTTTGTTTATTCATGACCTATAATTCCTATAAAAAGTGGAATAGCTGTTCCGTAACTTTCCTGGACATCGGTGCCAAAAACGATACAAAAATTCCAAGAAAAAAGATCATTTTGTTTAGATTTCTGCTTAAAGGGGTTTTACGGAAATAAAGGAAAATGAAAATACTTAAATATTACTTTATTATAAATATATTCCCAAATACCTTTCATCATTTATTATGGCTCGTTTTGTCTGGGGAGCAATCAGGGGAAACAAAATGGCCGCTGTCCCATCAGTTCACACAAAACCTGTCCTGATCACACATGAGGACAAGTTACTTTACAACAATAAGGTAAAGAGCTGCCTCATCCTCCTCTCTGCTCTACTTGTCATGGATTATGATCCTAAATACAGATGATAAGAACTTTAGTTGAATCTTTGGGGAATTTAGTTCATGAAGAGACATGAAGTACAAAGAGGACAGACTGTGGTAATGGAGACTGTAAACATGTGCTGCTGCTCATTAGCCACACCTCACCCTCCTCTCATGTCTCCTCAATTATCTCCAATCCCACAGAGATTCACCTACATTCAGGATCATGATTCCTGACAAGCAGAGCAGAGAGGAGGATGAGGTAGCTATTTAGCTCATTGTGGTGAAGTAACTTGTCCTCCTGTGTGATCAGGGCTGCCATCAGAAATTTTGGGGCAATTTACACAGCTCAAGGCCTGGGCCCCCCCTCCTACCCCGCCCCTTTAGAATCCATCCTGACTCCACCTCCCCTTCACCCCCAAGGACCTACCCCCAATTTCATAATTTTTTTACAACTACAAAGACAGTAAAAAGTGATAATCAGTGATTTCAGTAAGGAATTCATTTTTGACCAAATAATATGAAGCCTGCTACCACGACAAGGTAGACTCTTTTAAGCAGGACCCTACACTAACACTAACTACACTATCTGTTCTAATCTGCCCTAGCAATCTTCCCCTGGCACATTAAAAAAAAAAAAAAAAAAAAAAAAAAGCACAAGGTTTACTGTTACAGTGTTATGGGGGGATCTGTGGATGACGTACTGTTATGGGGGGAATCTGTGGAGGACTTACTCTTATGGGGGGAATATGTGGATGACACACTGTTATGGGGGAATCTGTGGATGACACTGTTATGGGGGAATCTGTGGATGACACACTGTTATGGGGGAATCTGTGGATGACACAGTTATGGGAGATCTGTGGATGACACACTGTTATGGGGTATCTGTGGGTGACACACTGTTATGGGGGAATCTGTGAATGACACACTGTTATGGGGGATCTGTGGATGACACACTGTTATGGGGGATAATGTGGATGACACACTGTTATGGGGGAATCTGTGGATGACACACTGTTATGGGGGAATCTGTGGATGACACACTGTTATGGGGGAATCTGTGGATGACACACTGTTATGGGGGAATCTGTGGATGACACACTGTTATGGGGGAATCTGTGGATGACACACTGTTATGGGGGAATCTGTGGATGACACACTGTTATGGGGGAATCTGTGGATGACACACTGTTATGGGGGAATCTGTGGATGACACTGTTAGGCTGGGTTCAGACCTAAGCGTTTTTGATATGCGCGTTTTATGCGCGACAACATGCGCGTTTTCTGCGCGTTTTTGTTGCACGTTTTTGTCCTTAGTAAACGCGCGTCGAACGCGCGTTTGTGTGATTGACAGTATTGCTGTCCAATGAAAAAACAGGCCCGTCTATATGAAAGGTGTCTAATGATAGTGCAATGGAGGTGATCAATTTCATGTGTTTGGAGAGAGTGTATTGGATTGTTTGCGACCATGGAATACTCCAGAAGGCGACCATTTGCGGCTATTGTGTCTGCAATCCTTCTCCTACGTTTGAGGCGTAGGAGAGAGAGCAGGCGACGCTTCTGGGTCCATCCTGTCATTGCCAACCGACAGGAAAGGGGACAGTTCTGGGCACTGTACGAGACCCTCCGGGCCCATGAAGACAAATTTTGGGCATACACGCGGATGTCCATCACCAGGTTAGTACAAATACAATAGTTCTATGAGTGGGGTTACAATTGTGAAGGTACCATTTTTTAATTTGCTATTGTTAACCCTCACCATTTTCGTTTGCAACAGCTTTGATGAGCTCCTGGGGTTGTTGGGCACCCATTTACAACGTCAGGACACATTCATGCGGGACAGTATTCCACCAGCGGAAAGACTGATCATAACTTTGCGGTAATTAGACTGTAATTGTGGCCTAATAAAGCATTTGCATTGTGTGTTGACTGTATATTAGTGTGGGCTTAGTTATTTTTTACTTGTGGTTGTGATGTTTCAAGTGTTTTTGAGGGGGGGATTGTATGTGTATGCTTTTTACATTTTGCATATAGATACCATACATAGTTTCCCCACATTTTTCCTTAGCAAACAATCTGTTCTAAATAAGAGTTCAAAAATGTTTGCAAAAGTTTTTATATTTTAGAAAAGTAATCACATCTTACAGTTCCTCAAACAATTTGCAAACTGGGTTTAACACAATCAACAGAACTTTTGTAAATTTTAAATCAAAATTAATCGGTAATGTACCGATCTTAACAATGAAGGAACAACACCCCTGAT
The DNA here is from genome assembly GCF_014858855.1 of Bufo gargarizans. NCBI lineage: Eukaryota > Metazoa > Chordata > Amphibia > Anura > Bufonidae > Bufo > Bufo gargarizans. Next base: position 406,085,892 of record NC_058080.1, on the reverse strand, counting down.
GCACCAAATTAAGTATGCCACTTCTCACAGGTTTTGGTATTGTGGCTCGTTATCCCGCATGGGCTCTCTCATTCCGCCTGATTGCTGGCCAGGTTGCATTTGAGTGGTGGTGGAGGTGTTGGTGCCCATGCTAGTGGAGGCATAGCTGTATGATGATTGTGGTTGTGTGTGCCACGTGTCGTGAGGGTGTGGTATGTTAGTTTGTGGGTATGTTTGTGATGTGTATGTGTGAGTGGGTGGTGGATATTGTGGTGGATGTTGTGGTGGATATTGTGGTGGATGTGGTGGTGGATGTTGTGGTGGATATTGTGGTGGATATTGTGGTGGATGTGGTGGTGGATGTTGTGGTGCATTGTTGGGCTGTGTGATGTCATCATGTGGAATGAAGCTGTCTAGGGCCCTTGTTAAGGTTTCCCTCGCTTCAGTATTGCGACTTGGGGGAACTAGCAGCATTCTAGCCTCCAAACTCAGTAAGAAATGGGCATCACTAGTGAGTTTGGGTGCAGGATGCGCAAGTGCATCCAGGCATGCAATTAGGCGGTCCTCCTGGCGATCGGATCTTTTCCGTTTTGGACGGTGAGTCTGAATGTTTTCGGGATCCACGACAGGTGGTGCAGGCTGTGAGGGTGTTTGGAATGTAGGGGTGGGATCGGGTGGAGGTGGACTTAGTGGCCCCGTAGATGCACAGGCCTCACTGTCCCTGGTGACGTCCTCCTCTTCCTCCTCCTGCTGTTGTCTTTTCGACCAGCTACTATCGGTGCTGTGAACATGAAAATATACATAAGTATGCGCAAGATATGAAAGTGAATGCATGTCATACCACACCCTCTCCTGCATGTGTATGCCCTGGACTCACCTACGCATTTCAGTGCATGGGATTAGAAAGGCCATTTCCTCCGCATGGACATAGCTGGACCGTGCACTTGGCGAAGCTCCACTCCTCTGTTCCTTCTCTTTGCGCCGATGACGAATGAAGGCATCTTTGAGGCTCTTCCACTTGCTTTTTAGGATGTTTACTATAATACAAATAAAATTACATCCTTTAATTGTATTTTTTGCTTTACACTCATTTTTTACAGCTATTTAGCTACAGGCCAATCGTTGACCAGTCTGCACTACGCCTTCCAGATCGGGAAATCCACAGCCAGTGTGATTGTGAGGGAAACCTGCAGCACCATTTGGCAGGTCCTTCATGCTGTTGTGATGGGCCAACCAAACAAGGAGGAGTGGATGAAAATAGCGGATACTTTTCAAAATACCTGCAATTTCCCGAACTGTGTCGGAGCAATTGATGGAAAACACATCCGTGTTCTGAAGCCAATGAGGAGTGGCAGTCAGTTTTTTAATTATAAAAAATACTTTTCGTTTGTTCTTTTTGCGGTATGTGATGCCAACTATTCTTTTCGTTATATCGTTGTGGGGTCCTATGGCAGCAGCTCGGACTCTGCTGTTTTTGGCCATTCTGAGTTTGGTCAATTGCTCAGTAGTAATGGCCTTGACCTTCCCGGAAACACCACACTGCCTGGCACCAGTTATCCCTCTATGCCTTTTGTTTTTGTGGGTGACGAGGCATTTGGTCTAGGTGAGCACCTTATGAGGCCATACTCCTCCCGTAATTTATGCATTAAGCGGCGTGTTTTTAACTATCGCCTGACCAGAGCACGCAGGGTGGTGGAATGTGCATTTGGCATCTTAGCCAACAAATGGCGAGTTCTGCACTCTCCCATAAATTTGAAATTGGAGACCGCCATCTCGGTTGTGAAGGCAGCATGTGCTCTTCACAATTTTGTCCGAGAAAGGGATGGCTTCAATTTTGATGATTCGTTGAGCCATTCCATGGAGAGCCAGAATCGCAGAGGTGTGCGTGGGACCACACATGCTGCGGCCATTCGGGACCACTTTGCGGCTTATTTTATGTCGCCACAGGGGGAGTTACCGTGGCAAATGCAAGCCATTTAATGGTATATTATTTAGTATTTTGCATCTGCTCAAATTGTTTCTGTTACTTGTAATATTCATTTTTCGTTGGTTATTGTAATGGGTTAAATAAAATATTTGAAGAGCGAATTAGTGCAATGGCGTGTTTTCCCCGATATCGTGCCCCTTGTAGGAGCCCCAATAGTGGCCGCCAATCCTCGTCCTTTAACAAGGGAAAACAATGTGGGCGGAATTAGGGATCCCATTTATGTGCCTAATACTCGTCCATTAAAACAAGGGAAAACAATGTGGGCGGAATTAGGGATCCCATTTATGTGCCCAATACTGGTACTATATATACACATACAATCACCTATCATGTGCCAGTGCTGCAATAGCCCACAAGCACAATAATGTTTCAAGGTTGACAATATCCATATCAACTTTAAAACCCAAATCCGCACCACTAATGTAGGCCAACATTTGAAGGTAAAATACATTTCCAGATTGGAACAAGTGCAAATTGAGCATACTGGCCGACTACATTGTGCAAGAATGTGGGTGATGGTGAAGCTGCGGCCCTCCAGCTGAAGCAAAACTGCAAAACTCCATGCATGCTTAAACAGGCTACAGCAAGTAAAATGCAGCACAGCATATTGGGAGTTGGAGTTGGACAACAGCTGGAGGGCCGCAGGTCGAGCTGGGCTGGACTATTACATAGAGATTTTACACCAGTGCACACAAGGAGTTGTTTTATTTTACACTCAGAACACACATGTAAATACCTTTGCTTTCTTTCACAGCTTTTGAGAATGTCTTCCACTGTGGCCAAATGCTTGCTCCAATATCCTCCCATGCCTGCTGCCTGCTTCTCCGATTCTTGTACTTGGCATCTTGGATGTCATACAGGCAGCGTTTTGCCTGCACAAGCCTGATCAGTGTCTCACTATCACAGCCTGCTTCCTCCATCTTGGTCAGGCTAGACACCTGCAGATCTCTAGGGTGTGGCCTTTTAGGACTGTTGCTATGTGCCAAACGCGCCTTTGGCCGCGCGTTTTTCTGGTCAAAAACGCGCAAACGAACATATTTGCGCGTTCCTATGCAATCCTATGGGCGCAAACGCGCAACAAAACGCCTCAAAGTCGCGCAAGTACTTTTTTGAGCGTAGGGCGTTTTTCAGCGCGTTCAAACGCGCTGGAAAACGCTCAAGTGTGAACCAGGGCCATAGGGAAGCATTGATTTTCATGTGTTGAGCGTTTTACAGCGCGTAGGAACGCGCTGTAAAACGCTCAGGTGTGAACCCAGCCTTATGGGGGAATCTGTGGATGACACAGTTATGGGGGATCTGTGGATGACACTGTTATGGGGGATCTGTGGATGACACAATGTTATGGGGGATCTGTGGATGACACACTGTTATGGGGGGATCTGTGGATGACACACTGTTATGGGGGAATCTGTGGATGACACAATGTTATGGGGGATCTGTTGATGACACACTGTTATGGGGGGATCTGTGGATGACACACTGTTATGGGGGGATCTGTGGATGACACACTGTTATGGGGGATCTGTGGATGACACACTGTTATGGGGGAATCTGTGGATGACACACTGTTATGGGGATCTGTGGATGACACTGTTATGGGGGATCTGTGGATGACACTGTTATGGGGGATCTGTGGATGACACACTGTTATGGGGGATCTGTGGATGACATTGTTATGGGGGATCTGTGGATGACACTGTTATGGGGGATCTGTGGATGACACACTGTTATGGGGGATCTGTGGATGACATTGTTATGGGGGATCTGTGGATGACACACTGTTATGGGGGAATCTGTGGATGACACACTGTTATGAGGAATCTCTGGATGACGCACTGTTATGAGGAATCTGTGGATGACACACTGTTATGGGGATCTGTGGATGACACTGTTATGGGGATCTGTGGATGACACTGTTATGGGGGATCTGTGGATGACACACTGTTATGGGGGATCTGTGGATGACACACTGTTATGGGGGATCTGTGTATGACACACTGTTATGGGGGATCTGTGGGTGACACACTGTTATGGGGGGTCTGTGGGTGACGCACTGTTATGAGGGATCTGTGGATGACACTCAACCACTCTCAAACCCAACTGGTCAAACTTGTTAAATGGATCCCATACACAATATGCACAATAACACCCCCCACCCCCTCCAACACTTAATTAACCCCTTCATGGCCTAGACATTTTTTTCAAAGCTGAACACAAAGCTAAATAGGGCTGGGTGGGCTGGCAAGGGAGGGGTTAATAACAATGATGGAGGATCATGGCCCTGTGGGATAATCCAGAAAACAGCTTTGCATTTTACCCCTGAGCAAAGACCACACAACAAGTTGGACATGCAGTACTTTTAGTCCGGCGGCCTTTCGCCATGCACTGCCGTGCTGGGCCGGAGCTCCACCCCCGTCCCCATTATAGTCAATGGGGACGGAGCGGTGGTCCGGCGAAATAACGGCAGGACGGATCTGACAGAGTGAACAGCCTGTCGGATCCGTCCTGCCGCTAGTGTGAAAGTAGCCTTACAATCTCATGGCTTCTGAGCAACAGATCGCGTGGTCTTCACAGTCATCTGTCACTTCTCTTATCTCTCTGCTCCTGTCCCTTAATCTTATCACTGCTGCAACAAAAGCATCAGCCTCAGTGTAAACTGTTCTACAGTCTGACTCATGGCTCTTTTAACTCAAAGAATCAAATGAGTCTCTAACTAAGTCGGATCTTTAGATTCTTTTAACCTGAGACTCATTCGATTCTTTCTTAGACTCCCTGTACTTGTGACAGTGACTCAGAGCTGCTAGTGCTTGCCTTGCCTCAGCTCTGATTGGTTGGTGGGAGGGGAGGGGCTGGCAGAAGCAGCTTCCACTCTAGGATCAGATTACACTCCTCCCGAGTCCCTCCCCTCCCTGCTGCCAGCGGCTCTGCTATTGTGTGCTGTGACTCACTGACTCAGCTCTGATTGGTTGGTGGGAGGGGAGGGGCTGGCAGAAGCAGCTTCCACTCTAGGATCAGATTACACGACTCCCGAGTCCCTCCCTGCTGCCAGCGGCTCTGCTATTGTGTGCTGTGTGACTCACTGACTCAGACTGAGCGGCTTCACACGGATCGGCTCAGTCAGAGGATTTGACTCCTCCGGTTCAGTGAACTGAATCGATTCAAATGAATGATTAGTTCATGAACTGGACATCACTAGCAAGGAATGAAGGAATGATCAATTGCCCCCCTCTAGCGATGCAAGTTCAACTCAATTCACTGACAAATGAGAGGGGGTAAAAAAAAAAATATTTGGAACTGGCCGGGCCCCCTCCCCCCCCCCAGGGTCTGGGCCCCTTACTGGGGTATCGGCTGTACCCCCCTGATGGCGGCCCTGTGTGTGATTAGGACAGGTTTTATCTGTACTAATAGGACAGCAGACATTTTATTTCTCCTAATGATTGCTCCCCAGACAAAATGAGCCATTATAACTAATAAAAAGTATTTGGGAAAATAATTATAATAAACTAATATTTATGTATTTTCATTTTTTAATTCCTGGAGAACCCCTTTACCCCCTTAGGGACCGGGCTCATTTTCACCTTAAGGACCAGGCCATTTTTTGCAAATCTGAACAGTGTCAATTTATGTGGTGATAACTTTAAAACGCATTGACTTATCCAGGCCATTCTGAGATTGTTTTTTCGTCACATATTGTACTTCATGGCACTGGTAAAATGGAGTAAAAAAAAATATTTTTTATTTATTAAAAAAATACCAAATTTCCCAAAAATGTTGAACAATTTGCAAATTTCCAAGTTTCAATTTCTCTACTTCTATAATAAATAGCAATACCTACAAAAATAGTTATTACTTTACATTCCCCATATGTCTACTTGATGAGGATAATTTTGGGAATTACATTTTATTTTTGGGGAATGTTACCAGGCTTAGAAGTTTAGAAGCAAATCTTGAAATTTCCAAACCAACTTTGTAAGGACCAGTTTAGGTCTGAAGTCACTTTGTGAGGCTTACATAATAGAAGCCACCCAAAAATGACCCCATTCTAGAAACAACACCCTTCAAGGTATTCAAAACTTATTTTACAAACTTTGTTAACCCTTTAGGTGTTCCACAAGAATTAATGGAAAAAAAAGATACAATTTCAAACTTTCACTTTTTTGGCAGATTTGCCATTTTAATTTTTTTTTCCAGTTACAAAGCAAGGGTTAACAGCCAAACAAAACTCAACATTTATGGCTCTGATTCTGTAGTTTACAGAAACACCCCATATGTGGCTGTAAACCGCTGTACGGGCACACAGAAGGGCTCAGAAGGAAAGGAATGCCATATGGTTTTTTGAAGGCAGATTTTGCTGGACTGGTTTTTTGACACCATGTCCCATTTGAAGCCCCCCTGATGCATCCCTAGAGTAGAAACTCAAAAAAAGTGACCCCATTTTAGAAACTACACCCCTCAAGGCATTCAAAACTGATTTTACAAACTTTTGTAACCCTTTAGGTGTTCCACAAGAATTAATAGAAAATAGAGATATGATTTTAAAATTTCACTTTTTGGGCAGATTTTCTATTTTAATATTTTTTTTTCCAGTTACAAGCAAAGGGTTAGCAGCCAAACAAAACAATATTTATGGCCCTGATTCTGTAGTTTACAGAAACACCCCATATGTGGTCATAAACTACTGTACGGGCACATGGTGTTTCTGTAAACTACAGAGCGCAGAAGGAAAGGAATGCCATACGGTTTTTGGAAGGCAGATTTTGCCGGACTGTTTTTTTGACACCATGTCCCATTTGAAGCACCCCTGATGCACCCCTAGAGTAGAAACTCCCCAAAAGTGACCCTATTTTAGTAACTACAGGATAGGGTGCCAGTTTTGTTGATACTAGTTTAGGATACATATGATTTTTGGTTGCTCTATATTACACTTTTGTGAGGCAAGGTAACAAGAAATAGCTGTTTTGGCACCGTTTTTATTTTTTGTTATTTACAACATTCATCTGACAGGTTAGATCATGTGGTATTTTTATAGAGCAAGTTGTCACGGCTGCGGCCATACCTAATATTTATACCATTTTTCTATTTATGTAATTTTTACCCAATTTTTATTTTTGAAAAAAAAATAATAATCATGTTTTAGTGTCTCCATATTCTGAGACCATAGTTTTTTCAGAAGTATTCCGTATGCCTTCCATTTCCGTATTTCCATTCCGTTCAAAGATAGAACATGTCCTATTATTGTCCGCATAACGGACAAGGATAGTACTGTTCTATTAGAGGCCAGATGTTCCGTTCCACAAAAAACGGAATGAACACCGATGTCATCCGTATTTTTTGCAGATCCGTTTTTTTGCGGACCACTAAATACTAAAAAAGCCATATGGTCGTGTGAAGGAGTCCTAAGTCTATGGGGACGGATCTGTTTTTTACTGACACAATATGGCACAAAAGAAAACGGATCCGTCCCCCATTGACTTTCAATGGTGTTCAAGACGGATCCGTTTTTGCTATGTTAAAGATAATACAAACCGATCCGTTCTGAACAGATGCATGCGGTTGTATTATCTGAACGGATGTGTTTGTGCAGATCCATGACGGATCTGCACCAAACGCGAGTGTGAAAGTAGCCTAAATTGATTTCAGCCATATACCACCTTTTCCTATAGAGCCTAATTTAAGATGCATTATAATTACATTGCCGCCAGACGTCTCTGTTAATACTTCAAGGGAGAGTAATGTCCATAATGCAGCTTGTTAATAAACAGGCTAAAGGGGTTTTATCTCAGGAAAATGAAAATCATAGACATAGTAACATTATGGGCCCTTGTGTTTCTACAGATGTCAAAATGGATCTATGATATGGCTGCATGGATAAGGCCTTCTCAATGTATCTGGAGAGAAAGAAAAATGTTTCCAACCATGTTTTCTGCTTGTGATGACTGCATAACAGAGCTGTGGAGAGATCTGAAAAGATCCAAGTGACAGGAGTTGCCTACACTGATTAGTGTTTCTGCCGTACCACACCTACACATCACTTTATGACGGCGCTAACAAATCTAAAGTGCTCTACAGGCCATTGATTTCCTGACATCAAATAACACTGTACTCTGTTCTCCTGAATAAACGCTGCAGCCAGGACTCTACATGAAAGTCATTCCCAGTCTGTAGGTAATCATTCTCTAAATGACTTGACGTGGAGGACCTGAATACAATTACCTGCACACAATGCGTATTTACCTGCAGAAAAATACAGTACCAGCAAAGTGTAGGAGATGACAAGTCTAATGTAGACTTTGCTTCTTTCTTCCATGTGGAAATTGACCTCCGCAGCGTGCCAATTCTTTGTGCGTTTTTTTGTGTGCGGATCTCACCCTTTTAAATGGAATGGTCAGATTTGTGGCAAAACTGCATAAAATCTGCGAGTAACACATACGGTTTATTGTGCGGATCTGGTGCTGAAACGCACAGAAATCTGCACAAAAAAAAACACGGATTTTCTGTTTTGAAATCTGCACATGCTGCAGATTTGTGCGTAGATAATCCTCAAGAAATCTGCACTATTTATTGCTGTTTTTGGTGAAGATTTTAGTGTGCATTTCTGTTTATGTTGACAATAAGTGTTGAGCAAAACGAAGTATCCAAAGTAGACTTCGCTCCAAATTTCAGGGAAAATTTGATTTGCCGTAAAAACAAATCTCCTCATGCTTTGCGGTAAGGAATACATTTTCCTGGAAATGGTGGTAAAAATTGTAAAAAAAATTATAATATTCACCTAATCCATTTGAGCAAAAAGGGGCTTCCACGGCCATCTTGCTTGAAGTCATCACACACAGCACGAGATTTAGCACTGGAGTTTCAAGCAATCAAGATGGCCGCAGCAGCCTTTTCGATCTCAAATGGATAAGGTAAGTACAATTTTTTATTTTTTTTATTGATCAACCCCTGAAAGGCCTTAATATTCATCTCAGAAAATTTGACCTATAGCATTGTCAGACCCCCACCAATCAGATACCCATGGCCAAAGTCTCAGAAAACCCTTTTAAAACATTGATGGCTGTTCTGATTTGTTTTCAACGTACCTGACTTACAGTAACTTTACCTGTAACAAAAGTGTGTTGGATTGTACAGTCGTGGCCAAAATTTTTGAGAATTACAAAAATATTGGAAATTTGCTGCTTAAGTTTTTATAATAGCAATGTGCATACACTCCAGAATGTTATGAACAGTGATCAGATGAATTGCATAGTGCCTTCTTTGCCATGAAAATGAACTTAATCCCCAAAAAAACTTTCCACTGCATTTCATTGCTGTCATTAAAGGACCTGCTGAGATCATTTCAGTAATCGTCTTGTTAACTCAGGTGAGAATGTTGACGAGCACAAGGCTGGAGATCATTATGTCAGGCTGATTGGGTTAAAATGGCAGACTTGACCTGTTAAAAGGAGGGTGATGCTTGAAATCATTCTTCTTCCATTGTTAACCATGGTGACCTGCAAAGAAACGCGTGCAGCCATCATTGCGTTGCATAAAAATGGCTTCACAGGCAAGGATAATGTTGCTACTAAGATTGCACCTCAATCAACAATTTATAGGATCATCAAGAACTTCAAGGAAAGAGGTTCAATTCTTGTTAAGAATGCTTCAGGGCGTCCAAGAAAGTCCAGCAAGGGCCAGGATCGTCTCCTAAAGAGGATTCAGCTGCGGGATCGGAGTGCCACCAGTGCAGAGCTTGCTCGGGAATGGCAGCAGGCAGGTGTGAGCGCATCTGCACGCACAGTGAGGCGAAGACTTTTGGAAGATGGCCTGGTGTCAAGAAGGGCAGCAAAGAAGCCACTTCTCTCCAAAAAAAACATCAGGGACAGATTGATCTTCTGCAGAAAATATGGTGAATGGACTGCTGAGGACTGGGGCAAAGTCATATTCTCTGATGAAGCCTCTTTCCGATTGTTTGGGGGCATCAGGAAAAAGGCTTGTCCGGAGAAGAAAAGGTGAGCGCTACCATCAGTCCTGTGTCATGCCAACAGTAAAGCATCCCGAGACCATTCATGTGTGGGGTTGCTTCTCATCCAAGGGAGTGGGCTCACTCACAATGCCCCAAAACACAGCCATGAATAAAGAATGGTACCAAAACACCCTCCAACAGCAACTTCTTCCAACAATCCAACAACAGTTTGGTGAAGAACAATGCATTTTCCAGCACGATGGAGCACGGTGCCATAAGGCAAAAGTGATAACTAAGTTGCTTGGGGACCAAAACGTTGACATTTTGGGTCCATGGCCTGGAAACTCCCCAGATCTTAATCCCATTGAGAACTTGTGGTCAATCCTCAAGAGGCGGGTGGACAAATAAAAACCCACTAATTCTGACAAACTCCAAGAAGTGATTATGAAAGAATGGGTTGCTATCAGTCAGGAATTGGCCCAGAAGTTGATTGAGAGCATGCCCAGTCGAATTGCAGAGGTCCTGAAAAAGAAGGGCCAACACTGCAAATACTGACTCTTTGCATAAATGTCATGTAATTGTCGATAAAAGCCTTTGAAACGTATGAAGTGCGTGTAATTATATTTCACTACATCACAGAAACAACTGAAACAAAGATCTAAAAGCAGTTTAGCAGCAGACTTTGTGAAAACTTATATTTGTGTCATTCTCAAAACTTTTGGCCACGACTGTACATGGCCAAGAAATATTTAAGGGTTTTCTGCACATGAAGTTGTATTTGAAGCACTTTTCAGAAAGCATGTAAAAAAAAAAAAAAAAAGCTAAAATCAAAGCAAATACCACAACATGACTGCTATGTTAATAAACACCACAATGCACTGACAAAAAATAGAAAAAAAAAAATCATATACCACATACACAATTACACTTGGAAATGTGTTATAATAGGCATTTAAAACATTGTTTCTGCTTACAATGCAGTTTAGATTCCTTATGCATTGTGACTTGTAATGCCATCTGGTGGTGTAACCAAGGCATTGGGCATTCTTAAATTGGGAAAATGAATGTGTCACTAGTTTTATAGTGTCCCTATTTGAGGGCAGCATATATTGCTAAAGGAGACTCCATCACAGGTCAATAAATTGCAGACGTGTGCTGTCCTTGTTCTTGGACAGCACACGTAACCATTGATTTTAAAGTGAATATTCATATGTCCTTGTTTTTCCAGACATGGAAGTCGTTGGGCTAATGAAAACTACTTCCAGAACACGTGGCATTCATGCTCTGTCTTTGATTTTTACTACCACTGTATTGCAACGGAGCAGAGGCAGCACAAAGGACTTGGGCGGTGGGGAGCAGGTACGGTAAGTATGAATTTTCTGTTTCAGGAGGCAAGCTGCGGGCATTACACAAAGTCATTATTACCAGAAAACCCCTTTCAAAACCTTCACATACATCATTTCAGCCTTTTTTGCAAAAAAAAAAATACAGAATTTCAGGCATTTGCCTTAGCATTTGCTACAAGCCTTTTTTGGTGGCATTTTTCATTTTTTAACAAGTTTTTCCAGCGATTTTCAAGTCACAAAAGTACTAAAAATACTGTGTGTACTTTATGCAGCACGCCAGACCTGCAGGGTATAGCGACAGTGAGGTCACGGTATGGGCAATTGAGGGTTACTCACTTTTTGGAGGACCCTGGGCAGGCATGCAGCAGTGAATGAGAGGCAGACACTAGTTCCTCTGGGGCACACTCTGGGTGTAGAGACCTGGCCTGATGTTGGGTGAGGTGCCCTGGTTGTTGCAGGTGTTTAGAGTGCCTGAGGCAAGGTCCCTTTAAGGATCGTGACGCCAGTGCCTGTAACGGTGGCACACCGGTTTTCAGTAGCAATAAGTGAGGTACACGGATGATATGGTGAACCAAACATTGCTTTACTTTAGGGCTGCAACGATTAATCGATGTAATCGATTATATTCGATAACTGGATTCGTTGTCGACGAATCCAGTTATCGAATAATCGCCGATTCGTTGCTATGCGGGCGGTCGCTGCATCTTTATTTTACCTTTTTACAATGACGCTCCTGTAACAGCCAGGCAGAGCGGACGGCGGCGTAACGTCACTCACTCACGTGACCCGCCTGCTCCGCCTCCTTCATTCATGAGGTGGGCGGAGCAGGTGCGTCACGTGAGTGAGTGACGTTACGCCGCCGTCCGCTCTGCCTGGCTGTTACAGGAGCGTCATTGTAAAAAGGTAAAATAAAGATGCAGACGTGATTAGTCCGACTTATAAGCATCGGGGCCGGGGCTGTTATGGGGAGGGGGGAGGATCTGTCTATGGCACTGCTATGGGGAGGGGGGTCTGTGTATAGCACTGCTATGGGGAGGGGGGAGGATCTGTCTATGGCACTGCTATGGGGAGGGGGGTCTGTGTATGGCACTGCTATGGGAAGGGGGATCTGTGCACTGTTATGAGGAAAGGGATCTGTGCACTGTTATGCCCATAACAGTGCACATATCCCCCTCTCCATACCAGCGCCACCCACAGATCCCCCTCTCCATAACTGCGCCACCCACAGATCCCCCTCTCCATAACAGCGCCACCCACAGATCCCCCTCTCCATAACTGCGCCGCCCACAGATCCCCCTCTCCATAACTGCGCCACCCACAGCTCCCCCTCTCCATAACTGCGCCGCCCACAGATCCCCCTCTCCATAACTGCGCCGCCCACAGATCCCCCTCTCCATAACTGCGCCGCCCACAGATCCCCCTCTCCATAACTGCGCCGCCCACAGATCCCCCTCTCCATAACTGCGCCGCCCACAGATCCCCCTCTCCATAACTACGCCACCCACAGATCCCCCTCTCCATAACTACGCCGTCCACAGATCCCCCTCTCCATAACTACGCCGTCCACAGATCCCCCTCTCCATAACTACGCCATCCACAGATCCCCCTCTCCATAACTACGCCACCCACAGATCCCCCTCTCCATAACTACGCCACCCACAGATCCCCCTCTCCATAACTACGCCGTCCACAGATCCCCCTCTCCATAACTACGCCATCCACAGATCCCCCTCTCCATAACTGCGCCACCCACAGATCCCCCTCTCCATAACTACGCCACCCACAGATCCCCCTCTCCATAACTACGCCACCCACAGATCCCCCATAAGTGTCGTCCACAGATCCCCCATAATAGTGTCGTCCACAGATCCCCCATAACTGCGCCGTCCACAGATCCCCCATAAGTGTCGTCCACAGATCCCCCATAATAGTGTCGTCCACAGATCCCCCATAATAGTGTCGTCCACAGATCCCCCATAATAGTGTCGTCCACAGATCCCCCATAATAGTGTCGTCCACAGATCCCCCATAATAGTGTCGTCCACAGATCCCCCATAATAGTGTCGTCCACAGATCCCCCATAATAGTGTCGTCCACAATTTGTTTTAATATGGCCTTTGAACATATTTTTTCAAGTAAGATCATATAAACCTCTCTGTTTTGTAATTTTGTCGTTTTTGCCGATTAATCGATTAATCGTAGAAATTAATCGGCAACTAATCGATTATTCAAATAATCATTAGCTGCAGCCCTACTTTACTTATAACAGTCCAACTTTGTACATCAAGATGGTAATACAGTCCCTTATGTGATATGCTGCACAAACAGGCTTATTTAAATAATGGCAGGTATAATCTTGCAAGATACTCGGAGGGTAATAATAATGTACACACTCAGACCAGGCTGTACCTTCTCCTCGGATATAGTGTACACTGTTCCTTTTGAACTGACCATTGCACTGTCTTTATAGGTCCTCTGCCCATCAGCTTACTTATCTTAGCTGGATACTCTGGCACTGCTTGGCTGGAGGGTACTGCAGGTTTCTCCCAGGAGGCACATCTCTACTACTGGGGTTGATTCTTATGAGCTAACATAGGCTCTCTTGATCCACAGGCAGGCTAGGGTTCTTCACTAGCCTCCTGGTTGTAGCTAGCAGCCGGGCTATCAAGCTGCATGTCAGGAGGAGGCCCTCAGCATATCCTGGGCTGGTGCCTTCTCACTTCTGTCTCCAGAGACTCCTGACTATGAACTAACCCACTCCCTGTCTGGGCCTGGACATTTATACTAGGGGCTCCCTATCTCCCTCTAGTGTCTGGGAGGCTAAATTACACCCCACTAGGCCTGCAAAGCATATAACAGGGAAAACCATTGCATGTAAAACACACAATTACATTAAATGCATAGATCAATACAATATCACTGTCCCTTGTGAGTAGAAGTACACGCTACCCAATTGACCCTTGTGTAGTGCCCACTCCTACCTAGTGGGACACTACATTTACAATTAAGGGATGGAAATGCTGGAAATTTTATTTTCTGTCTGCATCCAAAGACCAAACATTCAGATAGGAATACAGTGGTAGCAAAGTGGCAGGGATTTAAAGAGCCTTTTACAAATGGGAGACAGATTTAAATAAATCTTTTGTGCCAGCGCGTTGGGCCTTTGTTTTCTCCCTGAGCTCTAGAACCTCAAAGTGTGTCGACCACCTGGAGGCCTCAAGAAAACTCCTTTATAGGTGGTATTATACCCCTTATCGCCTATCCATTATATATCCAACCACCTCAAATGTTTGCTGGCGATGCCTATCAGCAGTTGGCAACTTAATGCATATCTGGTGGACCTGCCCTGCTGTCCACCGTTTCTGGTCCACAATATTGTTACTTATAAGTGCTGTAATAGGGAAGGCGCTCCCCATGTCCCCGGAACTAGCATTGCTCTCCTTTGAGCTGGAATGTTTAGAGTTAGCGGACCTCACTATTGCTTTTCATATACTAACAGCAACGAGAGTTGCAATAGCTAAAAGGTGGAAGAGTAGGGACATCCCAACCATACCAGAAATCATTGCTAAAATCCACTATAATTATGGCATGGAGCTACTGATTGCAAAACAGCTTTGCCAATTATCATGTGTCAGTGCAAGGTGGCGAAAATGGGCGTCTTATATATCCAAACACTATCCATCTTTGCCAGATCTACAAGTATAGAAGATACATACCTCAATTTTACTGCTTGATTTTAAATGTGGCGCAGTGTTTATTATTGTTTGTTTGTTGGTCGTTCTCTTACGGCCTTGTTTTTTTTTGTTTTTTTCTTTAATATAAATGAAAACTTTACATCCAGTGTCTTTTATCCTGCAATGTGATGAGCAAATTATACTGTACTGTACGGTAATTTGACATTGTGGAAGATGATGTATGCTATGATTTTCTAATAAAAAATTTGTGAAATAAAGAGCCTTTTACTATAAGGACCAATTCACAAGACCATCCTCATAAATCAGGATAACGTGCATGTAGCATCCGCCTTTTTTTGCGGACCCATTGTAACTATGTCCACTCTTGGCTGCAAAATAGACATGTTCTATGTTTAGGATATGAATAGGACATGTTCTATGTTTTTTGGGGGGCTGCAGAAAAAGCATACAGATGCGGACGCACGGTGTGCAATTCGCATTTTTGTGACCCCACTAAAATGAATAGGTCCGCATCCCAAAAAAAAAAAAACGCAGATTGGATGCGGACCGAAAATACAGTTATGTGCATGAATCGTTCAACCCAGCATACTGCTTAGAAGGGCTTGCAGAGTGTAATAAAACATGACCTGTCTTTTTCAATGCGTTGCTGCGTTCCTCTGAAGAACTATGTAAATGAACTGCGCACTGAGGGTGGGCCCTAGCCCCTCAATGCACCCTATCCCTGCTGCAGTTCAGTGGTAGCCTCTCCTTCTATTGGAGGATCGACAGGGCCGGGAATCTGAATTCTCTCATCTGTCCCTATACCATGGGGTACAACTTTGGCGCATGTGCAGTAGTTCTTTTCTCCTAGTAAGGAATTACATCTTGTTCTGCTAGATTACAAACCCCGATGAGAGAAGGATTCTAAAGCCTGGCCCTGTCAAAGAACAGTGGAAGAGGTAGGATTCACCAAGTGCAAAGACCCACCCTCAGTGCACTGGACAACTCATTTACATATTCAGCAAAAACTACTTTTCCGAAGAATGCAGCAACGGACTGAAAAACTGTAGTGTTTTAATCCCTTCCCGCCCAGTGCCGTAATAGTACCGCACAGCAGGACGTGACGTGCCGCTCAGCGCAGTACTATTACGGCGTGCTGATCGGGCGGGTGCAGGAGCTTCACCCGCCCGATCAGCTGCAGGGGACTGGCTGTTCCTGTTAGCCGGACCCCTGCTGTATGCGCTAGCATTGGTGAAAACACTGATGCCGGCGCATTGACGCCTTCTATGCCGCGGTCAGCACTGACCGCCACATAGAAGGGATTTGCTGCAGGTGAGTAAGCCCATCGGGTCCACGCGCTGCTGTGGCAGGAAACCCATGGGTGAGAAGGCAGCCCAATGCCGTGTAGAGCAGGGCTGTGGAGTCGGTAGATAAATGTTCCGACTCCAACTCCGACTCATCAATTTTTGGTACTTCCGACTCCGACTCATCAACTCCTCTGTATTTAATATGCAAATTTATTTTATACATTCCTTGAAGGAAAGAAAGGCAACATACATGTCATTACCACAGAACTACTGGCTAGGAAGCTGCTGCCTTCTTTGTGTGCTGATCTTCTGCTGAAAATAGGGCAATGGGAGGATCCAGAAAGGGGCAGGGGAAGGGGCATTTATTTTAAAACATGATTTCCCTAGTAGAATCCCATAGTCATGTTTAAAGTTTAAGCTAACAATCGAGTTTACAAGTTTTTATAGCCTTAGCTGAATGACAGCAGTTTTTCAAATGGTTTACAGCTTCAGTCTTGAACTATTGACTATCCATTCCCTTCACTTATACAAGTGTCTAGTCCTGCAAAAAAATATATTTATAAGTGAGAGGCTAGGTTAACCATGGGCGTTGCGTTCCCTGTAACAGCGGAACACAACACAATGGAAAGTATAAGTATTACCGCTCCTTAACTGTGCGTTGCGTGCCATATAGTGAAGCATATGAAAAGCATGCTTCTTCATGGTCGTTTTGCGGTAACGTGACGCACTGAAGTACTGTATTTTTCGCAAAAGTGGGGGAAAAATAGCAGTGCGTCTTATGGGGCGAAAGCTGTGACCGTCCGGTGCATAGGCTGAGAGGGAGGAGGGGCTGGGGGCCGGCATCTGTTTCTGTAATGGCAGAGGGGCCCAATGCAGTCACTGTATTCTACTACACCGGGCCCCGCTCACTGTAGTATACGGTAATAATATCTAACTTGTGGGTATTGTTAAAGTATTCCAATAATCTTAAATCTAGCGCTGTACTACTTACTACTAACTTCTTGGCAGTCAGGAGGCCGGGTGGGCGCTCGTAGCGTAGCTCACTACGTCACGCGCCTCCTCCACCCACTTTATGAATGAAGAAGGCACCGGGCCCCACTGCCATTACAGAAACAGATGCCGGCCCCCATTAACTACACAGGGACACTGTTATCGGGGGGGGGGGGGGGGGGAATCTGTGGATGACACATAAGATAAGATGCTATATATGTGTCATCCACAGATGCCCCCATAACAGTGCCATCCACAGATGCCCCCATAACAGTGCCATCCACAGATGCCCCCATAACAGTGCCATCCACAGATGCCCCCATAACAGTGCCATCCACAGATGCCCCCACAACAGTGCCATCCAGATGCCCCCATACCAGTGCCATCCACAGATGCCCCCATAACAGTGCCATCCACAGTTATAAAATTATTTTTTATGGGTGGGGGCAACCGCCTGGAGAACCTTCTGACCAAAAGAGAGGCCAGAGGTTCCAGACAAGTCCAAACGGTAATGTTTCACAAATGTGTGAATACTAGACCAGGAGGCGGCCCTGCATATATCATCCAGGGAGGCCCCTGCTCTTTCAGCGAAGGTAGTAGATACAGCTCTGGTAGAGTGGGCTCTAATATTGGAAGGAGGATCCAGATTCTGGTTCTTATAACAAAAGGTAATAGTGTCCTTAATCCATCTTGCAATGGAGGATTTTGAGGCCCTGGATCCCTTATTCCTTCCAGCAAATTGGACAAGCAGACTGTCAGACTTCCTGAAGTCCCTAGTGGCTTCCAAGTATCTAATAACTGCACGCCTAACGTCAAGGAAATGAAATTGCTCTTCTTCCTGATCCTTGGGATTGTTGAAGAAGGATGGAAGTAGGATCTCCTGGCCTCTGTTGCGGTCTGAGGCCACCTTTGGCAGGAAACCTGGGTCTAGTTTAAGCACAATCTTATCCTCAGTGATGGTAAGGTATGGTTCCCTAATGGAGAGAGCCTGAATCTCTCCCAGTCTCTTGGCAGAGGTAATTGCTATAAGAAAGGCAGTCTTGAATGAAAGTAACTTGATTGAACAATCCTTCAACGGCTCAAATGGGGAACACATAAGATTGTTGAGAACTAAATTTAAGTCCCAGGTTGGGCTGCGGGACCTAAGTGTGGGTCTCAGTCTACGTGCAGCTCTAATGAATCGTTTGATCCATCTATGGTCTGCCAGGTCGGAATCAAAGAAGGCGCTCAATGCCGAAACTTGAACCTTTAAAGTGGATGGAGAAAGGCCCATGTCCAGGCCCTTTTGTAGAAATTCCAGAATTTTCTGGATACTGGGCCCCACGGAATTTGGATTTTCCTCGCCCGACCATGAGCAGAATCTCTTCCAGATCTTCAGGTATATCGCTGAAGTGACCTTTTTCCTAGAACATCTCAGGGTGGCTATAACCTGGTCTGACAGGCCCTGAGACCTTAAGAGGGAGACCTCAGGATCCAAGCCGTGAGCTTCAGGAACTCCGGATGAGGATGTAGCAAAGGACCCTGGTATAGGATGTCCCCCCTGAGTGGGAGTCTCACTGGTTCGTCTATTGCTAGCTTTAATAGAGGGGCGAACCAACTCCTCTTGGGCCAGAACGGAGCGATCAGTATTACCGTGGTTCTCCCCTCCTGAATCTTCTGAATGACCCTCGGGATGAGCGGCAATGGAGGGAATGCGTACCCTAGATCCCAGCACCATTTTAGGGAGAAGGCGTCTACTCTCCAGGGATGGTCCCCAGCATTTAGGGAGCAGAATGTTTGCACCTTCGTATTTCTCCTTGATGCAAACAGGTCTATTGTAGGAAGCCCCCATCTTCGGGTTAGCATATTGAAGACCTCTGGGTTCAGTGCCCACTCTGTATGATCTATTTCCTGTCTGCTCAAAAAGTCCGCTTCTAGATTCAGGGATCCCTTCAGGTGCATTGCTGAGATGGACTTTAGTTCCTTTTCTGCAAAGGAGAAGATCTCCTCTGAGATACTCTGGAGTCTCCTTGATCGAGTACCCCCCTGGTGTTTTAGGTAGGAGACCACAGTCACGTTGTCCGATAGGACCTTCACGTGCTGATTTCGTATCAATTGCTTGGCGGCGAGAAGGGCTTCTCTTACTGCATACAGCTCCCTGAAATTTGAAGACTGAGCAGATATCAGACGCTTCCACGTTCCTTGGAAATAGGCTCTGTCGATTTTTGCTCCCCAACCGGATTGGCTGGCGTCCGTGAAGACGGTAATCGACGGTGATCTGATCCATGGGACTCCCTGGGACAGATTCCTCTCCTTCGTCCACCATGAGAGGGACTTCTTTACTAATCCTGGGATTGGGAGCTTGGAGTCCAGAGAACCCTTCTTCTTGTTCCAGTGGGACAATAGCCAGGTCTGAATCACACGGCAGTGAGCCTGTGCCCACTCGACCGAGGGTATACAGGAGGTTAGGAGGCCGAGTAGGCTTATTGCTTCCCTCACTGAGCATTTTTTCCCCCGTTGGAAGCGCCTCACCTTGTTTATCAGGGACTGGATTTTGCTCTGCGGAAGAAAGGTTGACTGAGTTACGGAGTCTAGAGTAACTCCCAGAAATCTCACCTTCTGGGATGGAACCAACATTGACTTGGGTTCGTTCACTATCCAACCTAGTTGAGATAGGCGGGACAGAAATACTTCCAGGTCCGACAGCAGGAGATCTTTTGAGTCCGCTATGACTAGGAAATCGTCCAGATATGGCACTATATTTAATCCCTCCTGTCTGAGAGGGGCTATCATCTCTACCACAAGTTTGGTGAAGAGCCTTGGAGCGGCTGAAATCCCGAAGGGCAGTGCTATAAACTGGAAATGACAAATCCGATTGGAAGGGTCTAGGACAGCAAACCTTAGAAACCTCTGGTGATCTGGGTGAATGGGGACGTGCAGATAGGCATCTTTCAGGTCGATCGAGCACATAAATGCCCCTAGCTTTATCAACGGCACTAAGGATCTGAGAGACTCCATCTTGAACTTCCTGTAAAGAATAAACTTGTTCAGTTGTTTTAAGTTTATGATGGTCCGGAAGTCTCCTTCCTTTTTCCTTACTAAGAATAGGGTTGAATAGTACCCCTGACCCCTCTGAGATGCGGGGACCGGGATTACAGCACCCTTCTTCACCAAGTCCTGGACTCCTTGAAAGATGTTTAGGTTGGAGAGTCTGGTAGGCAACCTCGTGATGACGAATCTTGCAGGGGGGAGAGAGGTGAACTCGATCCTGTAACCCTGCTGAATGATGTCCAGGGCCCAGGGATTTCTTGATGTTAATGACCATGGACCCAGGAAATCCTTCAGTCTCCCCCCTACAACGGCGTCATTGTTTGTCCTCAGATTTGGACTGGGGCTTGAGAAGGAAGCCCCTTCCTCTACCCCCTTTGGGATAAGACCAGCGGCCTGACTTGCCTTTCCCTCTAACAGACTTATTCTGTCCGCCGTAGGACCGAAAGGACTGATTCTTCCTAAAGGACCTTTCCTCTGGGAATCCCTTTTTCTTGTCGGCCGCCTTCTCAAGTATCTCGTCTAGGACCGGCCCGAATACATATTCTCCTGAAAAGGGGATGGATATCAGTTTTAGCTTAGAGATTCTATCGCCCGACCAGGACTTCATCCACAAAGTCCGACGAGCCGCATTGGACAACCCTGCCTCTCTAGCACAGAATCTGATAGACTCAGCAGATGCATCTGCCAGGAACCCTGTAGCTGATTTGAGTAGCGGTATGGACTACAGGATCTCTTCCCTGGAGGTCTTCCTGCTTAGGTGGTTCTCAAGTTCCCCTAACCACAGGTACATAGACCTGGCTACCGATGTTTCCGCAATGTTGGTCTTGATGTTAAACATGGAGGCCTCCCAAGCTTTCCTTAAAAGGGCATCTGCCTTTCGCTCCATGGTGTCCTTCAATTGGGCAGCATCCTCAAACGGCAGGGCAGTTTTTTTGTTAACCTTTGCCACCTGCACGTCAACTTTAGGGGTCCCGTCAAACAGCTTAGACTGAGAGGGGTCGAATAATAATCGATTTTTAAACTCTTTGGAAATCCCCAATCGTTTCTCAGGTTCTGACCATTCCTCCAGAATCATTTGTCTAATGTGTTCGTTTATGGGGAAGACCCTGGATTTTTTCACCTTGAGTCCCCCAAACATTTCGTCCTGAATAGAAACGGACCTAGGGGTCTCTTCAATCCCCATTGTTGCTCTGACTGCCTTTAACAAGTCATTCATCTCCTCCGAGGAAAAATAAAACTTCCTATTATTTTCGTATACCTCCCCCTCAGAGAGAGATGGATCATCCTCCCACTGCGTGGAGGTAGAAGCTTTATCGCCTGCGTCCTCGGATCCGGAAGAAAAAATCCTGGAACGCGGACGCTTGCGAGAAGGCTCGTCCTGGGGATCAGACTGAGCAACTCTAGCAGCCCGAATTTCTTCCTGAACCACCGATCTGATATTTTCCATAAGGGACGACTGTTCCTCCTGGATTACATCAGAAATACATGCTTTACAAAGCTTCTTTCCATAATCGTCAGGCAGTTTCCTTGCACAAGAGATGCAGCGAGGAGGTTTTTTAAGCTTTTTTTTGCGCCTCTTTAGCCTGAAACAGATATGGAAATAGCGGTATCAGAAAATAAGGCCTTGGCAAAGAAAGAATATCGTGCCATAAGACAAGCGGATCCCCAGAGGGATACTTACAGGAGGCAGAGGGGGAGCATCCAGCTCCATAACAGTTTGTACCTCAGGACCTGACATTCTGTAGGGTAAAATGCAGCTGCAGTACTCACAGACCTCAGATCAGCGTCCTTATGGCAGCTCCCGCCTTTTATTCAAACTGCTCTGCTCCTGCGCTTTACTTCCGGGTTGCGGCCGAACCCGGAAGTGACGTCACCGATGTCGGCGTGCGCACACGCCGGCCGCTACCAGCCCGACCCACAGGGGAGGAGGAGGAGAATTGCGGCCCGGGAGCAGGCTCCAGACCAGCCGGAGCGAGTCCTCCCGATACCCCCCAGCCCAGCATAAGCACGCGGCCGCCGGCGGACTGGGGGAGCTCCGATGAGCCTCAGGTAACCAGGAGGCCCCTGGAGACAACGAAAAAATAATAAACAAATCCTATCTTCATCTCTCTGTGCCGCAGGGAGACTCTTCTCTGACCCTGGCCACAGTGGGGACAGGAACACTGAGGTGCGGTGGTGGGAGGGGGCAATTTAACCTCTTCTCTGTTTCCTGCCCCCACAGAGGTCATGGGTCAATCTCCTTGTGGCCGTCATGGTGATGATATGGGAAAAAAAAATCCAAATGGGGTGGAATTTGAAAAAGAAATGCAATTCTGCTATAGTTTTATGGGTTTTCGTTTCTACAGCGTTCCCTATGCAGTAAAACTGACATGTTCCTTTCATTCTCCAGGTATGATTACAATACTACATTTATATACACCCCTCACAAAAAGTCAGGGATATTTGGTTTGTGGGTGAAATTTCAGGATGAACCTAAAATGCACTCTAACCTTTACAGGAGAACTTAAAGAAGACCTTTCACTAGAATAAAACATCTAAACTAACTATACAGACATCTCCCTGCACTTACTGTTATACCTGGGCGCCGCTCCGTTCTCGCGGTATAGCCTCCGGTATCTTCATAGTTAGGCTCCACCCAGGGGAACCTGCCGGCGTCTCATTCTCCCATGCTGTAGAGCTGGCCAATCACAGTGCTCAGCTCATAGCCTGAGAGGCTTTTTTCTCTCTCAGGCTATGAGCTGAGTGCTGTGATTGGCCAGCGCTACAGCATGGGGGAATGAGCAGACGGCAGGTTCCCCTGGGTGGAGCCTAACTATGAAGATACCGGAGGCTATACCGCGAGAACGGAGTGGCGCCCAGGTATAACAGTAAGTGCAGGGAGATCCCTGGGCGCCGCTCTACATGTCTCTATAGTTAGTTTAGAAGTTTTATTCTAGTGAAAGGTCCTCTTTAATGTGACCTTCTCTAAACTTCTGAATGCACATGTCCAGCTGTTCAATGTTTCAGTACTTTTTGTACAACTTGCTGTTCTCTAACAAGGAGCTTAACGGCAAAATTCATAGCAGGTATTTAAACCATGAATTGCCTAATAAACTTCCTGGTTCAATTAGAATTGGTATTTAAACAGTCCTCCTCATTATGTTGTTCACATTTTGACATAATGAGACCAAGACGACATCTAACAATTGATCAACAGTACCTCGCCATTGTAAAGGCTTCAAGCAGGATGTTCTCAGACGGAAATGGTCACTGAGCTTAAAGTGTGACAAAGTGTCATCAGCAGATTGCGGTATAAAGGGAGAGAGAGTTTGAGGGTCAGACAGATCTGTTGGAAGGGATTCCACTAGATCTGAAAAACTTGAGGCGCCTCGGGTTTGTAGGAGTGGAGTGGAAAAGAATAAAGTGATAGATGCTAGAGGCTGCTCGGGGTTTGTCAGGTCGACCAGAGTATCTGCCTGTAGAAGATATGGGAGTATACCGAACTGGGGGGACTGATGGGTATTGGTACCACCTCAATCTCGCCTGTTCTTGGAAAACCCCTTTTCAGCACCAGTAGTGGTAGGTCAGTGTCAAGTTTTTTAAGGGTACAGTGGGTTTTACATAAACTTCAAAATTGTAAAAAAGTGTAATAAAATGTGTGTAGATATATATAAAAAATAAAATATTATATATAAGACATATAAAAAAGTACAGGCAAGGTAGGAACAATTTCGAAATGGATGAGCATAAGTGCCTAAGAGACCGTTTTCTGCAGTGTCATACACGGCATAGTGTGGTATAGTAGGGCGAGTGAGTTGTAACAAATAAGTAAAATCTGTTTAAAAGGATACAAGTAAATATAATAAAAAATACTTACCAGGATAAGCATAATACACCTGTAAACCAAACACGCCCCCAGCCTGGATTGCTTCTAGAATCTTAACAGATGAAGGCAGCCAATCACAGAGGTGCTTCTGTTCACTTGTCTTTATTGCAATACATGTAAAAATCCATCTCAACGTGTTTCGGGACAGGCACGTCCCTTCATCAGGAGCAATATTTAATCTGCCTGGAGTAGCGGGTATTTATACCCTTATTCTATTATTAAAATGTTGTTAAAATGGCGCCTAATTGCCAAAAGTACCAGGGGATCGCCCACAGGGGGGAAAAAAGCCACCAAAACCCGATCTGTTCGGCTGGCCGGAAGCGGAAGTATCCAGCCGCGCCTTTGCGCATGCCAGGCTGGAACAAATCGCGGGGTCCGGCCCTGTTCTTCTCTTTCCGGAGTTGTTGTGCGGCTTGTGCGCATGTCTAGAAGTGGGGTATAGCGTTCCAAACTGGAACGCATGTTGTTCTTTCGGATGGTGCGTTCTTCTATGCTTTTTTCGCCGATCTCTTTATGCTACTTGCGGTCATTTTATTACGGAGGGCCAGATAGGCGCATCTTTGCAGTGGTCTTTACAATAAAATCATCATCATTGGGTCAGTTTATTCTTTTGTGTGGGGCATAAAAAATCAATATTGAGATGTATTCTACATAACTTCATGGGGGTGTCTGGGCATTGGTGTGCATGACTATTGACTAAAAGATATCAATAGGGGGGTTATATGTGCATCCATATCACGATCTGCATGAATTGGGTATTTTGATGCGATGTGTGTTCGGATAGAGGTATATGTAGTTCATGTATTCGTATATAGTATAAGATATAGAGGGATAAAAAGGGATAAAAATGAGAAGTCTAAAATAGGAGGTGATGGTGGGGTTATATGATATATATGAAGAAAAATATATATACGGGATAAAGTCCATGGAGAAAATACATATATTTAACCCCTTAGGGACGCATGACGTACCGGTATGGCATGTTTCCCGGTGCCCGCCTCCTCTTGAATATTCATTGGTGTCAAGAGTGTCAGCACATTGCTGAAACTCTGGTATAAACGGCTGACATCTGTGCTGTCCGTACGGACCGCTGTATGAAAAGGGTTAACAGTCAGGGAGCTCCCTCCCTCTCCTATCAGGGGGCTGCTGTGCCTTTGCAGCCCCCAGACAGGATGGGGTCATAGAGGGAGGGAGCCCCCCTCCTTCCCCATCTGCTCAGTTGTGGCAGACGGGGAAGGTTCCCATGGCAACAGGACGCCTTCTCAGGCATCCTGCTGTCCATGGTGCTGAACAGATCTGTGCTAAAGGCATAGATCTGTTCAGACAAAGTGTAAGTAAATACAGTACAATACACTATATAGTGTACTGTACCTTATTATACAGACATCAGACCCACCCGATCTATAAAACGGTCATGTTACTTTCTTAGACTATGGAAACACTAAAACATGATTTTTTTTGTTTCAAAAATGAAATTATTGTGTAAAACTTACATAAATAAAAAAAAGTATACATATTAGGTATCTCCGTGTCCGTATCGACTGGCTCTATAAAAATATCACATGACCTAACCCCTCAGATGAACACCTTAAAAAAATAAAAACATCTTACGTCACAAAAAGTGTAATAGCAAGCGATCAAAAAGTCATATGCACCCCAAA
Source organism: Bufo gargarizans (assembly GCF_014858855.1). NCBI lineage: Eukaryota > Metazoa > Chordata > Amphibia > Anura > Bufonidae > Bufo > Bufo gargarizans. The sequence goes on along the minus strand of NC_058080.1, from coordinate 406,060,114 downwards.
ATAGTGCCAATCAAACTGTCATCTCATCCCACAAAAAATGATACCCTACCTAAGATAATCGCCCAAAAACTGAAAAAAACTATGGCTCTCAGACTATGGAGATACTAAAACATGATTTTTTTTGTTTCAAAAATGAAATCATTATGTGAAACTTACATAAATAAAAAAAATTGAATACATATTAGGTATCGTCGCGTCCATGACAACCTGCTCTATAAAAATACCACATGATCTAACCTGTCAGATGAATGTTGTAAATAACAAAAAAAAAAAAAAAAAACTGTGCCAAAACAACTATTTCTTGTTATCTTGCCTCACAAAAAGTGTAATATAGAGCAACCAAAAATCATATGTACCCTAAACTACTACCAATAAAACTTCCACCCTATTCCGTAGTTTCTAAAATGGGATCTTTTTTTGGGAGTTTCTACTCTACGGGTGCATCAGGGGGCTTCAAATGGGACATGGTGTCCAAAAAAACAGTCTAGCAAAATCTGCCTTCCAAAAACCGTATGGCATTCCTTTCCTTCTGCGCCCTGCCGTGTGCCTGTACAGCAATTTACGACCACATATGGGGTGTTTCTGTAAACTACAGAGTCAGGGCCATAAATAATGAGTTTTGCTTGGCTGTTAACCCTTGCTTTGTAACTGGAAAAAAATATTAAAATGGAAAATTTGCTAAAAAATTGAAATTCTCAAATTTCATCTCCATTTGCCAATAACTCTTGTGCAACACCTAAAGGGTTAACAAAGTTAGCAAAAAAAGTTTTGAATACCTTGAGGGGTTTAGTTTCTTAGATGGGGTCACTTTTATGGAGTTTGTACTCTAGGGGTGCATCAGGGGGGCTTCAAATGGGACATGGTGTAAATAAACCAGTCCAGCAAAATCTGCCTTCCAAAAACCATACGGCGCACCTTTCCCTCTATGCCCTACTGTGCCACATATGGGGTGTTTCTGCAAACTACAGAATCGAGGCAATAAATATTGCATTTTGTTCGGCTGTTAACCCTTGCTTTGTTATTGGAAAAAAGTATTAAAATGGAAAATTTGCCAAAAAATCCAAATTCTGAAATTTTATCACCATTTGCCATTAACTCTTGTGGAACACCTAAAGGGTTAACAACGTTTGTAAAAATCAGTTTTGAATACCTTGAGGGGTGTAGTTTCTAGAATTGGGTCATTTTAGGGTGGTTTCTATTATGTAAGTCTCACAAAGTGACTTCAGACCTGAACTGGTCCCTAAAAAGTGGGTTTTTGAAAATTTCTGAAAAATTTCAAGATTTTCTTCTAAACTTCTAAGCCTTGTAACATCCCCCAAAAATAAAATATAATTCCCAAATTGATCCAAACATGAAGTAGACATATGGGGAATGTAAAGTAATAACTATTTTTGTAGGTATAACTATGTATTATAGAAGTAGAGAAATTGAAACTTGGAAATTTGCAATTGTTTAAAAAGATTTTTGGTAAATTTGGTAAAAATGATTTTTTTTTTACTTCATTTTACCAGTGTCATGAAGTACAATATGTGACAAAAAACAATCTCAGAATGGCCTGGATAAGTCAAAGCGTTTTAAAGTTATCAGCACTAGGGATGAGCGAACTCGAACTGTATAGTTCGGGTTCGTACCGAATTTTGGGGTGTCCGTGACACGGACCCGAACCCGGACATTTTCGTAAAAGTCCGGGTTCGGGTTCGGTGTTCGTCGCTTTCTTCGCGCTTTTGTGACGCTTTCTTGGCGCTTTTTGAAAGGCTGCAAAGCAGCCAATCAACAAGCGTCATACTACTTGCCCCAAGAGGCCATCACAGCCATGCCTACTATTGGCATGGCTGTGATTGGCCAGAGCACCATGTGACCCAGCCTCTATTTAAGCTGGAGTCACATAGCGCCGCCCGTCACTCTGCTCTGATTAGCGTAGGGAGAGGTTGCGGCTGCGACAGTAGGGCGAGATTAGGCAGATTAACTCCTCCAAAGGACTTGATTAACTGATCGATCTGCAGCTGTGGATCATTGAGCTGCTGATCCTCAATTGCTCACTGTTTTTAGGCTGCACAGACCGTTTGTCAGTCTCATTTTTCTGGGGTGATCGGCGGCCATTTTGTGTCTTGTGGTGCGCCAGCACAAGCTGCGACCAAGTGCATTTAACCCTCAATGGTGTGGTTGTTTTTTGGCTAAAGCCTACATCAGGGTGAAGCTGTCACACCAAGTGCATTTAACCAGCAATAGTCTGTTCATTTTTTGGCCATATACAAAATCAGGGGCAAGCTGCGCCTGTCACCAAGTGCATTTAACCCTCAATGGTGTGGTTGTTTTTTGGCTAAAGCCTACATCAGGGTGAAGCTGTCACACCAAGTGCATTTAACCAGCAATAGTCTGTTCATTTTTTGGCCATATACAAAATCAGGGGCAAGCTGCGCCTGTCACCAAGTGCATTTAACCCTCAATGGTGTGGTTGTTTTTTGGCTAAAGCCTACATCAGGGTGAAGCTGTCACACCAAGTGCATTTAACCAGCAATAGTCTGTTCATTTTTTGGCCATATACAAAATCAGGGGCAAGCTGCGCCTGTCACCAAGTGCATTTAACCCTCAATGGTGTGGTTGTTTTTTGGCTAAAGCCTACATCAGGGTGAAGCTGTCACACCAAGTGCATTTAACCAGCAATAGTCTGTTCATTTTTTGGCCATATACAAAATCAGGGGCAAGCTGCGCCTGTCACCAAGTGCATTTAACCCTCAATGGTGTGGTTGTTTTTTGGCTAAAGCCTACATCAGGGTGAAGCTGTCACACCAAGTGCATTTAACCAGCAATAGTCTGTTCATTTTTTGGCCATATCCCAGTCTAATTCTGTCACTAAATCCATACCGGTCACCCAGCGCCTAAATACTAGGCCTCAAATTTATATCCAGCTAAATCTGTCCCTAGTGCTGTAGCTGGGCGAGTTATTTAGTGTCCGTTCAAGCACATTTCTTGTTCTGGGTTGAAATACAATTCCCAATTTAGCAATTTCATAATTTAGTGGTTCCTGCTATATCAGAGCTATTTGAAATCTATCCCAAAAAGGGTATATAATATTGAAGGTGCACATTGGGTCATTCAGAATAACTTCACACACACCCGCTACTGTGTATTTCCAAGTCTAATTCTGTCACTAAACCCATACCTGTCACCCAGCGCCTAAATACTAGGCCTCAAATTTAAATCCCTCTAAATCTCTCGTTACCCACCGCTGTACTGTTGTTGCTGGGCAAGATATTTAGTGTCCGTCAAAGCACATTTTTTGTTCTGGGTTGAAGTACAATTCCCAATTTAGCAATTTCATAATTTAGTGGTTTCTGCTATATCAGAGCTATTTGAAATCTATCCCTAAAAGGGTATATAATATTGAAGGTGCACATAGGGTCATTCAGAATAACTTCACACACACGCTTCTGTGCATTTCCAAGTCTAATTCTGTCACTAAATCCATACCGGTGACCCAGCGCCTAAATACTAGGCCTCAAATTTAAATCCCTCTAAATCTCTCGTTACCCACCACTGTACTGTTGTTGCTGGGCAAGATATTTAGTGTCCGTCAAAGCACATTTTTTGTTCTGGGTTGAAGTACAATTCCCAATTTAGCAATTTCATAATTTAGTGGTTTCTGCTATATCAGAGCTATTTGAAATCTATCCCTAAAAGGGTATATAATATTGAAGGTGCACATAGGGTCATTCAGAATAACTTCACACACACCGCTTCTGTGCATTTCCAAGTCTAATTCTGTCACTAAATCCATACCGGTGACCCAGCGCCTAAATACTAGGCCTCAAATTTAAATCCCTCTAAATCTCTCGTTACCCACCGCTGTACTGTTGTTGCTGGGCAAGATATTTAGTGTCCGTCAAAGCACATTTTTTGTTCTGGGTTGAAGTACAATTCCCAATTTAGCAATTTCATAATTTAGTGGTTTCTGCTATATCAGAGCTATTTGAAATCTATCCCTAAAAGGGTATATAATATTGAAGGTGCACATAGGGTCATTCAGAATAACTTCACACACACGCTTCTGTGCATTTCCAAGTCTAATTCTGTCACTAAATCCATACCGGTGACCCAGCGCCTAAATACTAGGCCTCAAATTTAAATCCCTCTAAATCTCTCGTTACCCACCGCTGTACTGTTGTTGCTGGGCAAGATATTTAGTGTCCGTCAAAGCACATTTTTTGTTCTGGGTTGAAGTACAATTCCCAATTTAGCAATTTCATAATTTAGTGGTTCCTGCTATATCAGAGCTATTTGAAATCTATCCCAAAAAGGGTATATAATATTGAAGGTGCACATTGGGTCATTCAGAATAACTTCACACACACCCGCTACTGTGTATTTCCAAGTCTAATTCTGTCACTAAACCCATACCTGTCACCCAGCGCCTAAATACTAGGCCTCAAATTTAAATCCCTCTAAATCTCTCGTTACCGCTGTACTGTTGTAGCTGGGAAAGTTATTTAGTGCCCGTCAAAGCACATTTTTTGTTCTGGGTTGAAGTACAATTCCCAATTTAGCAATTTCATAATTTAGTGGTTCCTGCTATATCAGAGCTATTTGAAATCTATCCCAAAAAGGGTATATAATATTCAAGGTGCACATTGGGTCATTCAGAATAACTTCACACACACGCTTCTGTGCATTTCCAAGTCTAATTCTGTCACTAAATCCATACCGGTCACCCAGCGCCTAAATACTAGGCCTCAAATTTATATCCCGCTGAATTTGAATACAATACATTGGGCCAAATAATATATTTGTTGTTGTGGTGAACCATAACAATGAGAAAAACATCTAGTAAGGGACGCGGACGTGGACATGGTCGTGGTGGTGTTAGTGGACCCTCTGGTGCTGGGAGAGGACGTGGCCGTTCTGCCACATCCACACGTCCTAGTGTACCAACTACCTCAGGTCCCAGTAGCCGCCAGAATTTACAGCGATATATGGTGGGGCCCAATGCCGTTCTAAGGATGGTAAGGCCTGAGCAGGTACAGGCATTAGTCAATTGGGTGGCCGACAGTGGATCCAGCACGTTCACATTATCTCCCACCCAGTCTTCTGCAGAAAGCGCACAGATGGCGCCTGAAAACCAACCCCATCAGTCTGTCACATCACCCCCATGCATACCAGGGAAACTGTCTCAGCCTCAAGTTATGCAGCAGTCTCTTATGCTGTTTGAAGACTCCGCTGGCAGGGTTTCCCAAGGGCATCCACCTAGCCCTTCCCCAGCGGTGAAAGACATAGAATGCACTGACGCACAACCACTTATGTTTCCTGATGATGAGGACATGGGAATACCACCTCAGCATGTCTCTGATGATGACGAAACACAGGTGCCAACTGCTGCGTCTTTCTGCAGTGTGCAGACTGAACAGGAGGTCAGGGATCAAGACTGGGTGGAAGACGATGCAGGGGACGATGAGGTCCTAGACCCCACATGGAATGAAGGTCGTGCCACTGACTTTCACAGTTCGGAGGAAGAGGCAGTGGTGAGACCGAGCCAACAGCGTAGCAAAAGAGGGAGCAGTGGGCAAAAGCAGAACACCCGCCGCCAAGAGACTCCGCCTGCTACTGACCGCCGCCATCTGGGACCGAGCACCCCAAAGGCAGCTTCAAGGAGTTCCCTGGCATGGCACTTCTTCAAACAATGTGCTGACGACAAGACCCGAGTGGTTTGCACGCTGTGCCATCAGAGCCTGAAGCGAGGCATTAACGTTCTGAACCTGAGCACAACCTGCATGACCAGGCACCTGCATGCAAAGCATGAACTGCAGTGGAGTAAACACCTTAAAACCAAGGAAGTCACTCAGGCTCCCCCTGCTACCTCTTCTGCTGCTGCCGCCTCGGCCTATTCTGCTGCTGCCGCCTCGGCCTCTTCCTCCGCCTCTGGAGGAACGTTGGCACCTGCCGCCCAGCAAACAGGGGATGTACCACCAACACCACCACCACCACCTCCGTCACCAAGCGTCTCAACCATGTCACACGCCAGCGTTCAGCTCTCCATCTCACAAACATTTGATAGAAAGCGTAAATTCCCACCTAGCCACCCTCGATCCCTGGCCCTGAATGCCAGCATTTCTAAACTACTGGCCTATGAAATGCTGTCATTTAGGCTGGTGGACACAGACAGCTTCAAACAGCTCATGTCGCTTGCTGTCCCACAGTATGTTGTTCCCAGCCGGCACTACTTCTCCAAGAGAGCCGTGCCTTCCCTGCACAACCAAGTATCCGATAAAATCAAGTGTGCACTGCGCAACGCCATCTGTAGCAAGGTCCACCTAACCACAGATACGTGGACCAGTAAGCACGGCCAGGGACGCTATATCTCCCTAACTGCACACTGGGTAAATGTAGTGGCAGCTGGGCCCCAGGCGGAGAGCTGTTTGGCGCACGTCCTGCCGCCGCCAAGGATCGCAGGGCAACATTCTTTGCCTCCTGTTGCCACCTCCTCCTTCTCGGCTTCCTCCTCCTCTTCTTCCACCTGCTCATCCAGTCAGCCACACACCTTCACCACCAACTTCAGCACAGCCCGGGGTAAACGTCAGCAGGCCATTCTGAAACTCATATGTTTGGGGGACAGGCCCCACACCGCACAGGAGTTGTGGCGGGGTATTGAACAACAGACCGACGAGTGGTTGCTGCCGGTGAGCCTCAAGCCCGGCCTGGTGGTGTGTGATAATGGGCGAAATCTCGTTGCAGCTCTGGGACTAGCCAATTTGACGCACATCCCTTGCTTGGCGCATGTGCTGAATTTGGTGGTGCAGAAGTTCATTCACAACTACCCCGACATGTCAGAGCTGCTGCATAAAGTGCGGGCCGTCTGTTCGCGCTTCCGGCGTTCACATCCTGCCGCTGCTCGCCTGTCTGCGCTACAGCGTAACTTCGGCCTTCCCGCTCACCGCCTCATATGCGACGTGCCCACCAGGTGGAACTCCACCTTGCACATGCTGGACAGACTGTGCGAGCAGCAGCAGGCCATAGTGGAGTTTCAGCTGCAGCACGCACGGGTCAGTCGCACTACAGAACAGCACCACTTCACCACCAATGACTGGGCCTCCATGCGAGACCTGTGTGCCCTGTTGCGCTGTTTCGAGTACTCCACCAACATGGCCAGTGGCGATGACACCGTTATCAGCGTTACAATACCACTTCTATGTCTCCTTGAGAAAACACTTAGGGCGATGATGGAACAGGAGGTGGCCCAGGAGGAGGAGGAGGAGGATGAGGAAGAGGGGTCATTTTTAGCACTTTCAGGCCAGTCTCTTCGAAGTGACTCAGAGGGAGGTTTTTTGCAACAGCAGAGGCCAGGTACAAATGTGGCCAGCCAGGGCCCACTACTGGAGGACGAGGAGGACGAGGATGAGGAGGAGGTGGAGGAGGATGAGGATGAAGCATGGTCACAGCGGGGTGGCACCCAACGCAGCTCGGGTCCATCACTGGTGCGTGGCTGGGGGGAAAGGCAGGACGATGACGATACGCCTCCCACAGAGGACAGCTTGTCCTTACCCCTGGGCAGCCTGGCACACATGAGCGACTACATGCTGCAGTGCCTGCGCAACGACAGCAGAGTTGCCCACATTTTAACCTGTGCGGACTACTGGGTTGCCACCCTGCTGGATCCACGCTACAAAGACAATGTGCCCACCTTACTTCCTGCACTGGAGCGTGATAGGAAGATGCGCGAGTACAAGCGCACGTTGGTAGACGCGCTACTGAGAGCATTCCCAAATGTCACAGGGGAACAAGTGGAAGCCCAAGGCCAAGGCAGAGGAGGAGCAAGAGGTCGCCAAGGCAGCTGTGTCACGGCCAGCTCCTCTGAGGGCAGGGTTAGCATGGCAGAGATGTGGAAAACTTTTGTCAACACGCCACAGCTAACTGCACCACCACCTGATACGCAACGTGTTAGCAGGAGGCAACATTTCACTAACATGGTGGAACAGTACGTGTGCACACCCCTCCACGTACTGACTGATGGTTCGGCCCCATTCAACTTCTGGGTCTCTAAATTGTCCACGTGGCCAGAGCTAGCCTTTTATGCCTTGGAGGTGCTGGCCTGCCCGGCAGCCAGCGTTTTGTCTGAACGTGTATTCAGCACGGCAGGGGGCGTCATTACAGACAAACGCAGCCGCCTGTCTACAGCCAATGTGGACAAGCTGACGTTCATAAAAATGAACCAGGCATGGATCCCACAGGACCTGTCCGTCCCTTGTCCAGATTAGACATTAACTACCTCCCCATAACCATATATTATTGGACTCCAGGGCACTTCCTCATTCAATCCTATTTTTATTTTCATTTTACCATTATATTGCGATGCTACCCAAAGTTGAATGAACCTCTCCTCTGCCTGTGTGCTAGGCCTAAATATATGCCAATGGACTGTTGCAGTGGTGGCTGACATGAAGCCTGATTCTCTGCTATGACATGCAGACTAATTCTCTGCTGACATGAAGCCAGATTGTCTGTTACGGGACCTCTCTCCTCTGCCTGGGTGCTGGGCCTAAATTTATGACAATGGACTGTTGCAGTGGTGGCTGACGTGAAGCCTGATTCTCTGCTATGACATGCAGACTGATTCTCTGCTGACATGAAGCCAGATCGTCTGTTACGGGACCTCTCTGCTCTGCCTGTGTGCTAGGCCTAAATATATGCCAATGGACTGTTGCAGTGGTGGGTGACGTGAAGCCTCATTCTCTGCTATGACATGCAGACTGATTCTCTGCTGACATGAAGCCAGATTGTCTGTTACGGGACCTCTCTGCTCTGCCTGTGTGCTAGGCCTAAATATATGCCAATGGACTGTTGCAGTGGTGGGTGACGTGAAGCCTCATTCTCTGCTATGACATGCAGACTGATTCTCTGCTGTCATGAAGCCAGATTGTCTGTTACGGGACCTCTCTGCTCTGCCTGTGTGCTAGGCCTAAATATATGCCAATGGACTGTTGCAGTGGTGGGTGACGTGAAGCCTCATTCTCTGCTATGACATGCAGACTGATTCTCTGCTGACATGAAGCCAGATTGTCTGTTACGGGACCTCTCTGCTCTGCCTGTGTGCTAGGCCTAAATATATGCCAATGGACTGTTGCAGTGGTGGGTGACGTGAAGCCTCATTCTCTGCTATGACATGCAGACTGATTCTCTGCTGTCATGAAGCCAGATTGTCTGTTACGGGACCTCTCTGCTCTGCCTGTGTGCTAGGCCTAAATATATGCCAATGGACTGTTGCAGTGGTGGGTGACGTGAAGCCTCATTCTCTGCTATGACATGCAGACTAATTCTCTGCTGACATGAAGACAGATTCTCTGTTACGGGACCTCTCTCCTCTGCCTGTGTGTGTGCTGGGCCTAAATATATGCCAATGGACTGTTGCAGTGGTGGCTGACGTGAAGCCTCATTCTCTGCTATGACATGCAGACTGATTCTCTGCTGACATGAAGCCAGATTCTCTGTTACGGGACCTCTCTCCTCTGCCTGTGTGTGTGCTGGGCCTAAATATATGCCAATGGACTGTTGCAGTGGTGGCTGACGTGAAGCCTCATTCTCTGCTATGACATGCAGACTGATTCTCTGCTGACATGAAGCCAGATTCTCTGTTACGGGACCTCTCTCCTCTGCCTGTGTGTGTGCTGGGCCTAAATATATGCCAATGGACTGTTGCAGTGGTGGCTGACGTGAAGCCTCATTCTCTGCTATGACATGCAGACTGATTCTCTGCTGACATGAAGCCAGATTCTCTGTTACGGGACCTCTCTCCTCTGCCTGTGTGTGTGCTGGGCCTAAATATATGCCAATGGACTGTTGCAGTGGTGGCTGACGTGAAGCCTCATTCTCTGCTATGACATGCAGACTGATTCTCTGCTGACATGAAGCCAGATTCTCTGTTACGGGACCTCTCTCCTCTGCCTGTGTGCTAGGCCTAAATATATGCCAATGGACTGTTGCAGTGGTGGCTGACGTGAAGCCTCATTCTCTGCTATGACATGCAGACTAATTCTCTGCTGACATGAAGACAGATTCTCTGTTACGGGACCTCTCTCCTCTGCCTGGGTGCCGGGGCCTAAATATCTGAGAATGGACTGTTCCAGTGGTGGGTGACGGGAAGCCAGATTCTCTGCTATGGAACCTCTCTCCAATTGATTTTGGTTAATTTTTATTTATTTAATTTTTATTTTAATTAATTTCCCTATCCACATTTGTTTGCAGGGGATTTACCTACATGTTGCTGCCTTTTGCAGCCCTCTAGCCCTTTCCTGGGCTGTTTTACAGCCGTTTTAGTGCCGAAAAGTTCGGGTCCCCATTGACTTCAATGGGGTTCGGGTTCGGGACGAAGTTCGGATCGGGTTCGGATCCCGAACCCGAACATTTCCGGGATGTTCGGCCGAACTTCTCGAACCCGAACATCCAGGTGTTCGCTCAACTCTAATCAGCACTTAAAGTCAGATTTGCAAAAAATGGCCAAGTCCTTAAGGTGAAATAGGGCTGAGTCCTTAAGGGTTTAAAAATAATAATTAATAAATAATGTGGGGTTAGATCTCCTTATTTGTGTTGCTACTTCTTTGTTTAGTTATAGTATATCGCTCAACCTCTTTATGTTGTTCCTACCTATCTACTTTTTTTGAAAGTTTATTAGACTAGCTTTTTCATGTAGGTGTAAATGCGTCCAGGGGTTTAAACAGGATATGTATGTTAGTTTAACGATATGGGGCTGGATTAATTATCTTGGTGCATGTATATTAAAGTCGTAGCACTTGGGCGGATCCTTCGAGTAATGTAGGTTTATCTATCGGTCACTTGGGGGGGATGTATCGATCAATTACAGGAGATGTTTCTTAACTGGGGTGGGGGTGGAATCTTGATTTTTTGGGGTTTTTAATGTGACTGTAGTGATAATTAGTAATTAGTAGTTGGCGTGTTCTAGTGTTTCATTTAGGCCAAACGGAGTGAGGGTGTTGAGTTTGAAAATCCAGAACATTTTCTTCCTGCAAAGTTGTTGGTAGGAAGGGGTTTGTTCTAGAGGGATAACTTTCAGATTGAGAGGGTTGCCTTTATGCAGTAGTGAGAAATGACGCGATACGCTGTGTGTTGGGATTTTCCTTTTTATAAAGAATATACTAATGTGACGCACAGGAACGGAGAAAAGTCAGGTGGAGGTGCTCACAGTAAAGAGGATCCGCCCTTCCTCTGGCATTGAATATATGAAAAGAGAAATACTGGGCACTCTCCCTTTATGGTGAATCAAAACACTTTATTATACATATAATTGATTGGTAAATAAACGCATAATCACTTTAAAACCATCAATTGGAATATAGAATTAATAAAATATAAAATTACTACCTAAAAATACAACACTAAAAGATAGACATAAAATTATAATATATATGTATATATTATCTATTACCACAATAACGCTAAAATAGTGACCAGTCCATAGATATGGAAAAAATTAGAAAGAATGGAATCCCGACTTCTTGCTGCTAATGATCATGTAGTTGCAGACAGTAATATCGCAATAAAGTCAGAGTCCACACTATTAATCCCTTGGAGAAGATTTAGGATGTTGCAGTCAATATAATACACCTAAATGAGTATATTCGCGGCGTCCCGCTTTTACTCACTGTGCAATAGAATCTTCTTGATCGATAATCTTATGGTCCAAGCGCTCCTCACTACTCCTGCTGTAGACGTATGTTAGGCTTTCGTTCCGGTGTCACTCTGGTCCTCTGGCTGCCGCTCCGTAGTCACTTAGAGCCGGCCAGCCCTGACCGACCGACCGTAAGAAATATAAGCTGGACTATTAAGGCTGGGTTGCACTTTAAATTACCCAAGGATTCCGTAACTTGTTAAACCCTGACACGCCGGCGGCTACAAACACAAAGCACGAGGATACAAGGTATCGTGTCGCAGGACAGCCGACGAGGGGAAAGGCACTGTGAGTCCCAGGGCTGGCCGGCTCTAAGTGACTACGGAGCGGCAGCCAGAGGACCAGAGTGACACCGGAACGAAAGCCTAACATACGTCTACAGCAGGAGTAGTGAGGAGCGCTTGGACCATAAGATTATCGATCAAGAAGATTCTATTGCACAGTGAGTAAAAGCGGGACGCCGCGAATATACTCATTTAGGTGTATTATATTGACTGCAAGATCCTAAATCTTCTCCAAGGGATTAATAGTGTGGACTCTGACTTTATTGCGATATTACTGTCTGCAACTACATGATCATTAGCAGCAAGAAGTCGGGATTCCATTCTTTCTAATTTTTTCCATATCTATGGACTGGTCACTATTTTAGCGTTATTGTGGTAATAGATAATATATACATATATATTATAATTTTATGTCTATCTTTTAGTGTTGTATTTTTAGGTAGTAATTTTATATTTTATTAATTCTATATTCCAATTGATGGTTTTAAAGTGATTATGCGTTTATTTACCAATTAATTATATGTATAATAAAGTGTTTTGATTCACCATAAAGGGAGAGTGCCCAGTATTTCTCTTTTCATTTTCCTTTTTATGTTTGATCTGTGCTCATACATCCACTCTCTCAGCGTTTGTGTGGTGCGGCCTACATAGTAGATGCTGCAGGGGCATTGGAGTAGGTAGATAACGTTTCTGCTTTCACATGTCATTTGTTGTTGGAATGATATTTTACCTATAGGATGTGGGATGTCCATCTCTCTTTCTGCCGTTTTTATCATTTGGCAACATTTACATTTTTTGTGCCACATTTGGAAGATCCCTTGAATTCTAGTGTTTTTTTATTTTTTGTGTGTTCCGTTGTTTTCGGGGTGTGTTTGTTTGGGCATTATGGGGTTAAAATGTTTTTTAGGGTTTTGGCTCTTCGGAAGGTGAGTCTTGGTGTTTTGAGCATTTCTTTACCTAGTATGGGGTATTTTAGTAGTACGGACCAGTGCTTTGCAGCGCTTGGATTAAAGCTTCTGCCCCTGCCCCGCTGCTGTCACGGACAGCATACAGTGCAGTAATGCCGGCAAGGGACCAATCAGAGTGGCCCCTTGATGGCAATCGATCAGATTGGTTAGTCTGTGCAGACAAACCAATCGGATCGCGGCAGTGTTAAAATGCCGGTTTCATGCTCTGATCTGCGCTCTGCAGATCAGAGCATGAAATCAGGTAATGTGTCCTCGAGTAATACACCCCCCCCCCCCCCCGCCGATCTGTGGCTGTGCCCCCCCTTGTGCCACCTGCAGCTCAACTCCTACTAGCTGCCGTGATGTGGTCCGCCCCATGCAGTCATTTTGTAGCCTCCCCGATCCTCCCCCACCTTTCCAGCGCTGCCCCCCGATCCCCCTGCTGTGTGCAATGGCGGCGACTCCATTACTGAGCAGAGAGTGTCAGCTCTATGCTGACACTCTCCTGTAACCCCATAGATGCCGCGGTAGCGGCATCCATGAGGTTAATAGAGGGAGGGAGCTCCCTCTCTCAACCATCGGGGCTGCAGCGCTGTGATTGCAGCACCCGATGGTTGCCATGGCAACCGGACACTTTGCAAAAGCGTCCTGTTGCCATAGAAAGGTGTCCAGTGCTGCCACCTACAGGACATCTGGAAGTATTATACTTTGGAATGCAAGAGAATTGCAAAGTATAGTACAACTATCAGCCCCACTGGATCTTGAAGATCCAAGAGGGAACTGATAAAAAAGTGAAAATAATAAAAGTTAAAATAAATAAATAAAAATGTAAATTAAAAAAAGAAATTGCCTTTTCCAATGAAAAAATAAAATATACACATATTAGGTGTCAGCGCGTCCGTAACGACCGCCTCTATAAATATATCACATGACAGACCCCGTCCGATAAACACCATAAAAATAAAATTAAAAAAACAGTGCCAAAAAAGCTATTTTTGTCACCTTACATCACAAAAAGTGCAACAGCGAGCGATCAAAAAGGCTTATGACCCCAAAAATAGTACCAATCAAACCGTCACCTCGTCCCGCAAAAAATGATACCCTATTTAAGACAATCGCCCAAAAAATAAAAAAGTTATGGCTCTCAGACTATAGAGACACTAAAACATCATTTTTTGGGTTTCAGAAATGCTATTATTGTGTAAAACTTAAATAAATAAGAAAAAGTATACATATTAGGTATTGCCACGTCCGTAACGATCTTCTCTATAAAACTATCACATGACCTAACTCCTCAGATGAACGCTGTAAAAATAAATAAATGAAAACTGTTCCAAAACAGCCAATTTTTGGGTCACCTTGCCCCATAAAGTGTAATAATGAATGATCAAAAAATCCTATGTACCCAAAATTGGTACCAATAAAAACCTCAACTCTTTCTGCAAAAAACGAGCCCCTGCACAAGACGATCGGCAGAAAAATAAAAAACATATGGCGTTCAGAAAACCAATCCAGCACAATCTGCCTTCCAAAAACCGTATGGCATTTCTTTCCTTCTGCGCCCTGCCGTGTGCCCGTACAGCAGTTTACAACCACATGTGGGGTGTTTATGTAAACCGCGGAATCAGGGTAATAAATATTGAGTTTTGTTTGGCTGTTAACTTTCAATGTGTTAAAGAAAATAAATTATAAAATGGAAAATCTGCCAAAAAAGTGAAATTTAGAAATGTCATCTCCATTTTCCTTTAATTCTTGTGGAACGCCTAAAGGGTTAACAAAGTTTGTAAAATCAGTTTTGAGTAACTTGAGGGGTGTAGTTTCTACAATGGGGTCATTTATGGGGGTTTCCACTATGTAGGCCCCACAAAGTGACTTCAGATCTGAACTGGTCCTTAAAAAGTGCGTTTTGGAAATTTTCTTAAAAATTGTAAGAATTGCTTCTAAACTTCTAAGCCTTCTAACGTCCTAAAAAAATAAAATTACATTTCCAAAATGATGCCAGCATAAAGTAGACATATGGGGAATGTTAAGTAATAAATATTTTATTAGGTATCACTTTCTGTTTTGGAAGCAGAGAAATTGAAATTTGGAAAATTGTGAATTTTTCAAAATTTTGGGTAAATTTGGGATTTTTTCATAAATAAAGGTGAAATATATTGACTCAAATATATGACTATCATGAAGTACAATGTGTCACGAGAAAACAATCTCAGAATGGCGTGGATAAGTAAAAGTGTTCCAAAGCTATTACCACATAAAGTGACGCATGTCAGATTTGTAAATTTTGACCTGGACACTGGGGCATCAATGACCCTTGGTCATGAAAGGGTTAATTACTTTTGGTCTGGGTTGGAGGCTTTCCTCCTGGTCTATTTGAGAAATGTTATTTTTCAAATTTTTGATGAGTTGCGGGGGATAGCCTTTTTCCAGGAATCTTTGGCTTAGGCCTCATGCACACGACCGTTGTGTGCATCCGTGGCCGTTGTGCCGTTAGACGTTTTTTTCTGCGGCTCCATTGACTTTCAATGGGGCCGTTGAAAACTCGGCTTGTGCACCGTTTTTACACCGCGCCCGTGACCCGTGTTTCGAGGCCGTGAAAAAAATATAACCTGTCCTATTTTTTTCACGGCCAACGGTTCACGGCCCCATTCAAGTCAATGGGGCCGTGAAAAACGCGTTTGCACACCCGTTTGTCATCCGTGGCCGCGCCCGTGTCCGCGCCCGTTTTATTTCATACTTCTGACATGGTCAAATTGTCTGCCAAAACTTGTGCCAATAAATTCTTAAAAAAATAGATACAGGAAGTATATGGTCACAGGATATGGTAATTTCGAGCCTCCTGTGCAGACAAGCTGGTGTGTGGTGAGGCAGCCATTTTTCCAGTTTTCAGCAGCCACCATGTCAAGGTTTAATGTAGAAAAGTTGATAACCCTGGTCCAGGAGAGGCCCGAACTTTGGGACATCCGGGCCAACTCGTATTGCGACCGGGTTAAAAAGGAGGCCTCATGGGAACAAGTGGCCCGGAGCCTACGCAAGCATGAATGGGCCAAAGCGGATAGCCGAGGTCGTGCTGAATTAGGTAAGTGATAGCAATGTAGATGTGCTGTCATTTTCCTCTGTGTGGGCCAAATATGTAGTTTGTAATTTCCAGAGGGCACCATAGTGTTTTCTTTGTTGTACCGCCTCATTTTTCCGAAAGCCCTGTACCTGGCTTATTATAGAGACGTGTATTAAATTCCATTTCCATATTTAAATGGCTGTCCTGCCCTTTGCGACAGCATTCAGTACTCATGTATAATAACGTCTGGCTACTTTTTACCTTGAAATTGAGCATCTTACAGTTGTCTCCTTCACATATTGTAACGTTTATTAGTCCTAATGGCTTGCATCCACACACCTGCTGGACTGTATCATGTGCTTTTTCCATTATTGCTTATTTTGCGCATTTTCCTTTTCCCTTTTTATTTTGTTTTTTTTGAAAAAATGTAGTTTTTCCAAAAAAAAGTAGATCTCACAATTGTCTTTCATTTCATTTTTAAACAGTCAAGCAAACCAAAACAAGATGGGCGAGTTGCCGCGACCAATTCCGGCGAGAGGTTAGCAACAAAGGCCGGAGTGGGGAAGGAACCTCAAAAAAACGGGCCTACATATACACTGCCCAGCTGCAGTTCTTAAGGCCAGTAATGGATTTGAGGCCGTAAGTAGTTTTCTGTTTTTACTATGAATGTATTGAAAGGGCACACTTTCGGTAGTATGTAGACGGGTAAAACAGAACCAGAATTTAAAGGATCCAGTTGTGTTCTTGTATTGTTGATCTATACTTTCTCTAGTGCAGGCATGTCATAACTGACTCCATCCAGCTGTATAACAACGCAAACTCGCAGCATAGCTGACTAGCTGTAAACTTACCTGTCCGGTTGGGAGTTGTAGTTGTGCATCAGCTGGTGGGCAACAGTTTGTACATGCCTGGTGTTGTTAGTCTACATTATTTTTGGGGTGTGGTTAATCCGGGGCCCACCGCTTATGATCTGTTTGCTGAAACGACACGTGTAGTGTGCAGATTGCGCCTCCCCTCTCTGTTTTTTTGGTGTACAATACATTTATTGTCCGTCTAGGGACTAAGATGTTTGCAATATGAACAAGAAATAGGAGAAGGCAGATGACACGTGCACACTGCACGCTTTATTTCCTCATACAGTAGATCATCTAGTTTGCCCGCAAGAATTGGAAGGGCCGAATAGGAGGGCCGAATATGTATTTCATATTTTAGTTTTGGGACAATGCCACTTTGGTTTAATATAGACCGATTCCCTTACTTTGGTATGTATTTGAAAATGGAACTCCTTAGGTATTGGTATTGTCATTTATATTGCTTAAATGGTACTGAACCAAAGCCAACATTGATTCCTTTCTGAAAACTATGAAAATGTCAAAAAACCGGATCCATAGAAAAAGGATTATAATGATGTTCCAACTACGGTTGACCAGCAGGATTAAAAGTAATACTCTCACCATGGTCAATAGAGGGCTGGTACATGTACATTCTTAGTAAATGATCGTATACTCAAATCTATTTTCCGCTTGATACTTTGGATGGTGGTAGCGGGTCACATCCTGACGAGATGCCGTTGGCACTGGTTTCGGCCCTTGAATGTTGAAACCTCTTCAGTTGTTGGACAGCTCCAAACGGCAAACAATGTTTGCCATTTTCAGTAACATTATGCCTTTCCAAGACTTCTGCTGGCGTTACATGTCAAATGACTATTTTTCTCGATTTTGCACTGTTCACCTCTAAGCTAGTAGTGAGTAATTAAAATCAAATGTCTGATCTATGCTACCACTCTGTATCTAATTTGGAGACACACGCCAGATTCTAACTAATATATAGTCTGTGTATTTATAAATGTAATCCAGGCCAAAATGTAATGTACTTTTTTTGGAAATTCCATTTCAGAACTGTGGACAGTCTGGATCCCTCGGCTGATTCCGAGACGTCTGGGAGTGAGACCCCTGCGGTTTTCTCCCCCGCCACAAGTCCTGCTCCCACGCCGGCTGAGGACCCCGAGGACTCCACCCAGAGCCAAGGCCCCCAACCACTATCCAGTCCACCGCGGATAGTTCAACCCCAGCCCAGACATCGCCGCCGTGTCCCTCCCTCTTCCTCTGTGCCAGAGAGTCGGGAAGTAATTGATGCCCGAGTCATCGATTTTCTGGCCCAGAGGAGGAGTGATGGCAAGGAGGAGAAACTGTTGAGGGGACTGGGGCCGCTACTGCAGCAGGTCCCTGCGAATGAGCAGCCAGACTGCATGGCTTGCTTAAATATGGTCATAAAAATGTTTACTTGCCCCAACCATGGAGACCTCATTGGGCCATTGCATGCATTGAAACTCCAGGTTGAAAATGCAGGCCAGCAGCCAAATCCTGCCCCATATTCATTCCCACCCCAACCCACCCAAGGCCCTTCTTATGCCCCCCCCCCTTCCCCAGTACCTTCCACCTCAGGGGCCTATTCATCCTGGGGGCCAGCCCCTTTACCAGCCCCAATTACCAACTGGTGCCCCAACACAGGCCCAGGTTAGGCCACGGTCCACATTTGCACCGGGCTCATTCACGCGGGACCTTCTAGATTTGTAATTTGGGAGGGTTGTTTTATATTAAGCACTTTATTTTTATGTTATTTGTGTGTTGTAAGATTTTTTTCATTGCCAGTGTTTTGGGTGACCCCTTATTTTGACTAAAGTTTGGTTTGGGTCCCAAAAAATTTGACTATTGTTTTATTTGCACACTACACACAACATGTACATTTTAAAATGCATTCTAAAACAAAAGCTACACACACTGTATCTCAGAAAGCCACACTTTATTTGGACGATAAAGATCTTTATTTAGGGTTCCTGTGCAGATGAGGTATTAGAAAACTTTTTGGACCATAAGAGCAAAATATCAAGATGTTTCTGAAAAATTCCATTTAGACAGAAACATCATTAATATTTTGTTTTGAAATATGTGATGTCCAAAAAATCTCAGCCCGCAAGCCCACGTCAAGGGTCCTCATTATCTTGCGAGTCCCTACACTCAACTAACACAATCATTTTTAGTAATTTAGCTAGAAAAAAAAAAAAACTAAAGAGCCCAGAAGATTTCAAAAACTGCCACGAATAGCGTCCCTCTGCCATGGCAAAGACCCCTCTGGGCTGATAAAGTAGTCTGCAAAGAGTTCCCGAACTGCAATGCCTGCAGTCCCAGGTCGTCTATGCAGGGTCCTTTCCAAACCCAAATCTGATGACGTAGGAAGATCTTCCATGTCAAGAGAAGAGGAAGCCTCGTGAATCCTGGTGAAGTTGTGTAGAACAACACAAGCTTGAATCACCAGGGTAGCATTCTCCGGATCCATCTGTATGGATGACAGAAACACCCTCCACTTGCTAGAGAGTATCCCGAAAGCGCACTCCACATACCGACGGGCACGAGTCAACCGGTAGTTGAAGATACGCCTCCTGACATCCAAACCACGCTTTGGGAAGGGCCGCATAACATGTGGAGTCAATGCAAACCCTTCATCCGCCACGATGACAAACGGAGCCGGCGGACCTGCATATCCGGGCAGTCTTCTGGACTCGGGCAGGGCAAGCTGGTTGGCACGAAGCCGCTCACCCATTCTAGAAGCACTAAAGATGCGAGCATCCGCAGTGCTTCCATAGGACCCGATATCTACCATTATAAACCGGTAATGACTGTCAGCAACAGCCATCAGCACTACCGAGAAAAACTGTTTATAATTGAAGAAACGGCTCCCTGAGTGTGGCGGCTTCTTCACACGGATGTGCTTGCCATCCATTGCCCCGATGCAGTTTGAGAACTGCGCAGAATTTTGGAAGCCCTCAGCGATCCGAAGCCAATCGTCCACCTTGGGCTGTGGCATCACCGTCTCTCGGATTTGCTGCCAGATGACATGGCAAGTGTGTCGTACAATTCTCGAGATCGTTGAGGTCCCTAAAAGAAACTCAAAATGCAGGGATGCAAAAGAGTTCCCAGTGGCAAGGAATCTGTAGGAAAAAGGGGGAAAAAAAAAAACAGTCATCAACAAATTGCAGGTAAGAACAGATTCAGGATTCTAGTATAATGCTGTATACACTCCACGATTGAAAACACCATATGTCTAGTGGTGGGGAACCTATGGGACGGGTGCCATAGTCGGCACTCAAGGCCCTGTGTGTGGGCAGTACTACCACAACTAAGTGACAACAACTATGTTTAGACCCTTTTTAATGCAGTAAATGCTGAGCAAGTGCACAATTATGTGAACATTATGCATGATGAGGACGATAGCTGGAAATCTCGTGGGTTGCCAGCAGCACAATCATCCCAAATAGGGTCCAGACCGGTACATCGACTTGGACCAAGGTGGTGCACGCAGAGAGAGATCCTGACAGAGGGACCAATTTCATTCAGACACTATCAAAAACCACGGCACTCGACAGTATAGGATGAAAATTGTTGACAGATTAATAACTCTGAAAGGAAGGTTACAGCTGCTGAATCACGCCGGACTGAGTGTATTAAACACCATTTTTAGCAAACGCCTGGCGAGTGCAGTGTATTTTTGGAGTGTCTGGAGGACGATAGCTGAACACAAGTTTTGCACAGTATCCAAATGGTAAAAAAAACACCAAAAATGTTAGGTCATGTAACTGTGATTAATGTGTAAAGAAACAAACCATTAAACTCCCCCCCCCCCCCCCCAAAAGAAAAAAAGGGCAAAGAAATGCTACTTCAGCAAACAGTAGCACATGTCTCACAGCAGCCATTTTGGAGCACATGTTACTCCTAACACAAGCAGTGCACATTTCTGGTGAAACTTAACAAGTACTATACTGCTTACCTCAACGTGACGATGAGCCTTTCCTCAGGAGTAATGCTGCGCCTCATATTGGTGTCCATAAAGGTAAGGACAGTACGTAGAGACGACAGCAATCGGTCAAAGGTACCCACTGACATCCGACAGAAGGAATAGAACTTCTCCGGATGGCGGCGAAGATCTTGGTATAGCGTATGGAAGTGTCCTTTCCGGTGCCGTTGGGAAACAATCGGATGGACCCAAAATCGTCGCCTTCTCCTCGGTTCCTCATTCACCAAAGGAGTGCGCTGTCCCCAACGCCGAGAAACCAGCCAATGCAGCAAGACCTCGTCCTCAGAATCAGACATGGTGATACAGCAAAGAGAGCAGCCAAAATAACCTCTGTACTCTGGAAAGACTACAGAAAATGGCCACAAATCCATACTCAGGTGCCCCTGATTTATACCAGTATCCTGGGTGGAGTTATTAAAATTAATTTTTTTTTACCATTCCTAGATTTCTGACGGTCCGCAAAAAAAACGGGAACACGGACACACGGAAGCACAACGGAAGCAAAAACGGTCACGGATCACGGACCAACGGAACCCCGTTTTGCGGACCGTGAAAAAAAACGTCCGTGTGCATGAGGCCTTAGGGTCTCTATTTGTGTTTTCATGGTGTCTGTATTTGTGCAGTTGCATCTTATTCTTTTCATCTGGCTAAAGGGTATGTTGGTTTTCTATTTGTGGTAATGACAGCTGTTGAAGTCTAAAAAGCTATCATCGATATATCTTTTGTAAAATTTGATGTTGGGGTGCTTTAGCAGATTGCAACAGAAATACAGTAAGACTGGAAGTCACAGAAAGGCATAGAAGTGGAAGTCCTTTGGCCACATGCCACACTGATGAACATTTCATTTTGCATAATGTCCTGCACAACCGGATGATGAATGCCACACAACTCCAGGCACATTTAGAGAAGTGAGAGGCACCCAAGTGTCACATCAGACCATTCGAAACCATTTACATCAGCGTGGTCTGCGTGCTAGACGACCAGCAAGGGTACCTGACCACACCGCCAGGCCCAGGTGTCATCGTCTTGCATGTGCCAGTGTTTGTTTGCCCATAGTCCTGTATTATGACGGATCAAAATGCAATGCCTCTAAAGATTATAACGGAATTGCAAATGCGGACTCCCCCTAACCTAACTTTATTATGTGGGTCAATATAATGAAGAAAATACCAAATTTCTAGAATTTTTTTATTATTTTTTCCTTTCCTCCTGCTGGCTGTCAGCACCCCACTCCTCCTCCACACTGAGGGGGAGGTCTTTTTTAGCTGCTTATATCTCTAGATAGGCAGCAGCTAAAGATATATATTTGCTTTGTTTGAAAGCTAAGGGCCCTTTCACACTTGTGTCGTCGGGGCTCTATGCCGGAAGAATCCTGATCAGTTTTATCCCAATGCATTCTGAATGGAGAGAAATCCGTTCAGGATGCATCAGGATGTCTTCAGTCCTGGAACGGAACGTTTTTTGGCCAGAGAAAATACCGCAGCACGCTGCGCTTTTTGCTCCGGCCAAAAATCCTGAACACTTGCCGCAAGGCCGGATCCGGATTTAATGCCCATTGAAAGGCATTGATCCGGCCTTTAGCTTTTTCTGAATGGTTACCATGGCTGCCGGGACGCTAAAATCCTGGCAGCCATGGTAAAGTGTAGCGGGGAGCGGGGGAGCAGCATACTTACCATCCGTGCGGCTCCCGGGGCGCTCCAGAGTGACGTCAGGGCGCCCCACGCGCATGGATCACGTGATCACATGGAACACGTCATCCATGCGCATGGGGCGCTCTGACGTCACTCTGGAGCACCCCGGGAGCCGCGCGGACTGTAAGTATACCGCTCCCCCACTCCTACTATGGCAACCAGGACTTTAATAGCGTCCTGGGTGCCATAGTAACACTGAACGCATTTTGAAGACGGATCAGTCTTCAAAAGCTTTCAGTACACTTGCGTTTTTCCGGATCCGGCGTGTAATTCCGGCAAGTGGAGTACACGCCGGATCCGGACAACGCAAGTGTGAAAGGGCCCTAACATTCCAGGCAAAACAACACCAGATACCAGCATTATCTTCACTACATGGGAAGATATCACTGTTAGAAATCCCAATGCAGTAAATGCAGCTGAAAGTTAACGTAAAAGTAAGTTTTACACCACTTATTCTTGACTCGATTTCTAACAGTGCTATTTCCTGCTGATGTTGTGCCAATGCTGTCGTTATGGAATGCCAGCTTTCAAACAAGACCAGGCCCATGTCTCTAGCTGCTACCAATCCAGAGATAACAGAAGCTAAAGCAGCCCCCCTTCTGCCCAAGATGGGTTCAGGCAGAACAGGTAAGTGCTTTTCCCAAACCACGAGCTGGGCTTGGGGAAAACTGCTACGTGGTTAAAGTGCAATGAATTATTATTGCAATGTACGGTAGATTTGTTACATTATGGAACCCTGCCACCTGCAGGCCTCCATGAGAACTATAGTTGTAGTAGGCTGATCAGTGGGACCCAGGCTACTAGCATGAACAAACAGCTTCCCCGATCTCTGCATGGGGATACAGATCGCACCGGGCCATGGCATAAGAGGGATTAAATGATCTGTTTTATTGCCGACTGCAGACATTAGCCCTGGGTGTCTGCGATCACGAGTGCCATCTTTAAAAACCCAACTTCCACCACACATGGAGATAGTGCTGGCAGAGGTGCACCTAGCGGTTTTGTTGCATGAGGTGAAAACTGAAATGGCGCCCCTCCCTCCTCAATGCCAATTTCTTAACCTAACCCCTTCCCTTCAGCTCCCTCTCTCTCGCCCCTACCTGGTGCTGCCTGAGGTAATGGCCTCATTGGTAGTGCACCCCTGAGTGCTGGTCTCACTGGAAGTCTCCCATCCAGTGAAGCACAACAGATATTTCTGCAGGAAAATCTGCTGCCTGTGAAGGCGCCTTAAAGCACATTCAGAGGCTACAGCTGTGAAAATAACACTATATACGTCTCTGCAGAAAAAGACTGGCAACTATAGTTGCTGGAGTAGCAAAAAGTGAAAAAATCTTCAGGACTGGACAAAACCGGCCTATAACGTGCGTCTGGCATAGAGCGCATTCACCCAGCAACGCTCTGGCGACTAGCGAGCTCAGGGTACGAGAGCCCATGGAAAGCCTCTTCCCCCGACTACATAGCCGATTGGCGGCCTTGTCACACGTGACTGTAACGTCACGTCTCTCTGGGCTTTCTCCGAGATCCCGCCTACTCAATGATGCCGTGCGCTGAGTGATGACGTCACGTAAAGCGAGGAGCGCGTGTCCCAGCAGGATGAAGTCAATGGTGAGTAGTGACGTCCTTCATAAGCTCCGCTCACATAGGAACAGCTGACCGGCCTGCTGCGGCTTCATACCGTGGGCCTGAACGGCACATCTGAATACAGTCTGACGAGATACGTGCCAATAATAATAAAAAGAAATGACCCGGGGCATGCGCAGTAGACCTTGATTAGGGCTTTTGGTGCATATGAATGGAATGTCCGCAGCGCTCCAGTGTGAATGGTGTGAAATCAAAGTAGTCTGTATTCACCCGGATGTATCCCAGGACCTATCTATCTCATCTATCTACCTATCTCATATCTATCTATCTATCTCATATCTATCTATCTCTCATATCTACCTAATATCTATCTCATATCTATCTATCTATCTATCTATCTATCTATCTGTCTATCTTTCTCCTATCTCATATCTATATATCTCCTATCTATCTACCATCTATCTACCTATCTCATATCTATCTATCTATCTATCTATCTATCTATCTCCTATCTCCTATCTCTCTATCTATCTCCTATCTATCTACCATCTATCTACCTATCTCATATCTATCTATCTCCTATCTATATATCTATCTATCTATCTCCTATCTATCTATCTATTTATCTACCTATCTCATATCTATCTATCTATCTATCTATCTATCCATCTCATATCTATCTATCTCATATCTATCTATCTATCTATCTCATCTATCTATCTACCTATCTCATATCTATCTATCTCATATCTATCTATCTATCTCATCTATCTATCTATCTCATATCTATCTATCTATCATCCATCTATCTATCTATCTCATATCTATCTATCTCATCTATCTATCTCCTATCTATCTATCTATCTATCTCATCTATCTATCTATCTCATCTATCTATCTACCTATCTCATATCTATCTATCTACCTATCTCATATCTATCTATCTCATATCTATCTATCATCCATCTATCTATCTATCTCATATCTATCTATCTATCTCATATCTATCTATCTATCTATCTATCTCATATCTATCTCATATCTATCTATTTATCTATCTCATATCTATCTATTTATCAGTCCGTCCTTCAGGATGTCTTCCGTTCCGGACCGGAACGTTTTTTGGCTGGAGAAAATACCGCAGCATGCTGCGCTTTTTGCTCCAGCCAAAAATCCTGAACACTTGCCGCAATGCCGGATCCGGAATGAATGCCCATTGAAAGGCATTGATCCGGATCCGGCCTTAAGCTAAACGTCGTTTCGGCGCATTGCCGGATGCAACGTTTAGCTTTTTCTCAATGGTTACCATGGCTGCCGGGACGCTAAAGTCCTGGCAGCCATGGTAAAGTGTAGTGGGGAGCGGGGAGCAGCATACTTACCATCCGTGCGGCTCCCGGGGCGCTTCAGAGTGACGTCAGGGCGCCCCAAGCGCATGGATCACGTGATCGCATGGACACGTCATCCATGCGCATGGGGCGCCCTGACGGATGGTAAGTATGCTGCTCCCCCGCTCCCCGCTCCTACTATGGCAACCAGGACTTTAATAGCGTCCTGGGTGCCATAGTAACACTGAAAGCATTTTGAAGATGGATCCGTCTTCAAATGCTTTCAGTACACTTGCGTTTTTCCGGATCCGGCGTGTAATTCCGGCAAGTGGAGTACACGCCGGATCCGGACAACGCAAGTGTGAAAGAGGCCTTATATCTATCTATCTATCTATCTATCTTATATCTATCTATCTATCTCATATCTATCTATTATCTATCTCCTATCTATCTCATATCTATCTATCTATCTCATATCTATCTATCTATCTCATATCTATCTATCTATCTCATATCTATCTATCTATCTCATATCTATCTATCTCATATCTATCTTATATCTATCTCCTATCTGTCTATCTATCTATGTATCTATCTATGTATCTTATATCTCTCTATTTCCCTGCTTTCACACCTGAGCGTTTCTCAAACGCGTGTTTTACGCGCGTTTTTGTCGCGCGTTTTTATGCGCGTTCTTTGTAATAGTAAACGCGCGTTTGACGCGCGTTTGTGTGATTGACTGCAGTGTCCTATGGCCACAAACGCGCGTCAAAACGCCCCAAAGAAGCTCAAGTACTTGTTTGAGCGTCGGGCGTTTTACAGCTCGTTCGTACGCGCTGTAAAACGCCCAGGTGTGAACCATTCCTATAGGGAAGCATTGGTTTTCATGTCTTGAGCGTTTTACAGCGCGTTTGAACGCGCTGTAAAACGCTCAGGTGTGAACTTAGGGTTAATCTTATATCTATCTATCTTATATCTATCTATCTATCTATCTCATATCTATCTATCTCATATCTATCTATTGTGGGGATTCGCTTTGGTAGGCAGGGTAAGCGGACGCAGTACAGAGGCAAAAAACAAGGTTTAAATCAAAGTTCAGTGTTTATTCACACATAGCCAGAAAACAAGCCAAAAGAAAGTGTTCAATCTTGGTGCCTGTTCACACCACACAAAGTTCACAGTGCAAAAAGACGTCACCTGGTCAGCAGATGATTTTCACCCAGAGTCCACAGCAGTCTTTAGTGGCCTGTTTCCCCAGCCTATGGCTCACACAAACAGATCCCTCAGTGTCTCAAACCACAGACTCCTCAGCTTCTCTGTCATGGAGGATAATTAATTTTCCACCTGAACATGCTGGCTGGGTTTTTTATATTCCAGCCAAAACCCGGCCTGGAACCGTGGGGAACAGCCACCCACCCTGCTCTTTGGCTGCTCCCAATAAGAACCGGCCCGGATTGGCTTTACAGCCATTCTAACAGTTGAAGTGTCAGATTGCACTACAGACCTGACACTTCAGGAAAAAACCCGGTTCTTACCTCACCGAGGCCAGGAACCTCGGTGACACGTATCTTCCGTCAAAGACGGCTCCTTGTTCCTTCTTACATACCTCCCCCCTTTGTTCAACCCTGAGGGGGTGAACACTTGCCAGACAGTGTACGCGGGATAGGGCATCCGCGTTTCCCTGTAACCTGCCTGCCCTGTGTTCCACGGAAAACTTAAAATTTTGCAAAGATAAGAACCACCTGGTGACCCGAGCATTCCTCTCTTTGGCCTGGCTCATCCATTTCAAAGGGGAGTGGTCGGTCACCAGACGGAACCTTCTCCCCAAAAGGTAGTAGCGGAGAGACTCGAGTGCCCACTTGATGGCCAGGCACTCTCTCTCCACTATACTGTACCTAGTCTCGGCTGGGGTGAGCTTCCGGCTGAGGAAGACAACGGGATGCTCCTCCCCGTCAATATCTTGAGATAGTACAGCACCGAGACCTACCTCAGAGGCATCGGTCTGCACTATAAACTCCCTTTTGAAGTCGGGCGCCACCAAAACCGGGGACCCACACAGGGCCGACTTCAAAGCGGAGAAAGCCTTTTCCGCCTGCTCATTCCAGTGGACCGTCACTGACTTGCGTCCCTTCAAAAGGCCTGTCAATGGTGCGGCGACTGTAGCAAAATTGGGGACAAACCTCATATAGTACCCCACCATACCCAGGAACGATTTTACTTGCCGAGTAGAGACAGGTCGGGGCCAATTCATAATTGCCTCAATTTTGTTCACCTGAGGTTTGATCACTCCGCGCCCAATGACATACCCCAGGTACTTGGTCTCTTCTAACCCTATCGAGCACTTTTTTGGGTTAGCGGTTAAGCCAGCCTTCCTAAGGGAGTCCACTACAGCCTGGACTTTAGGTAAGTGACTTTCCCAGTCGTTGCTATGGACAACGATATCGTCCAGGTACGCTGAAGCGTATCGACGATGTGGATGGAGTACAATATCCATTAACCTTTGAAACGTGGCGGGAGCGCCATGTAGACCAAAGGGTAATACCTTGTACTGATACAGCCCCTCTGGCGTGACGAAAGCCGTTTTTTCTTTGGCAGCCTCCGTCAAGGGTACCTGCCAGTACCCTTTGGTGAGGTCCAACACAGAAAAATACCGGGCTTGGCCCAACTTTTCAATAAGCTCATCCACTCGGGGCATGGGATACGCGTCAAACTTGGACACCTCATTAAGTTTGCGGAAGTCATTACAAAACCGCAATGTCCCGTCTGGCTTGGGTATTAATACTATCGGACTGGCCCACTCACTTTTTGACTCCTCGATGACACCCAGCTGGAGCATTAGCTGCACTTCCTCCGTGATGGCTTGTCGCCTAGCCTCGGGTACCCGGTACGGTTTTAACCGGACTTTCGCCTGAGGCTCAGTGACAATGTCATGCCGGATTACGGACGTGCGTCCAGGGAGGTCTGAGAACACATCCGTATTCCGACTAATGAACTCCCTGGCTTCCTGAGCCTGTTTAGAGGAGAGGCTGTCAGCAATTTTCACTGTGACAGCCGCTTCCCCTGCTTCAGACTGAGGGGCCAAAACCGCTTCCCCTAGGAACCCTGGTCGTGGGCTGTCTTCCGTACAGGTTTCCCTTTCCTTCCACGGCTTGAGCAGATTCACATGGTACACCTGCTCCGGCTTTCGCCTCCCTGGCTGGTGTACTTTGTAATCTACTGGTCCAATTTTTTCTAGTACCTCGTAGGGCCCCTGCCACCTAGCTAGGAACTTACTATCTACCGTTGGTACCAGAACCAACACCTGATCACCCGGGTTAAAGT
This sequence comes from Bufo gargarizans, assembly GCF_014858855.1. NCBI lineage: Eukaryota > Metazoa > Chordata > Amphibia > Anura > Bufonidae > Bufo > Bufo gargarizans. The sequence goes on along the minus strand of NC_058080.1, from coordinate 406,031,385 downwards.
TTCGGACCCGAGCCTGCCGATTATAGACCCTACTCTGGGCTCGCTGCGCTGCCTCCATATGCTCCCTAACCAGAGGTAACACTGTTTCCATCCGTCCCTGCATCTGGGTGACATACTCAACTACACTTTTGTGCGGTGTGGTTTGTTGTTCCCACGCCTCTTTGGCGACGTCTAATCAACCACGAGGGTGTCTGCCGTATAGTAGTTCGAAGGGCGAGAACCCAGTAGAGGCCTGGGGCACTTCTCGCACTGCGAACATGAGATAGGGCAGAAGAAGGTCCCAGTCCCTCCCATCCTTAGACACCACTCTTTTCAGCATATTTTTTACCGTCTGGTTAAACCTCTCTACCAGGCCATCCGTTTGCGGATGATACACGGATGTCCGTAACTGTTTTATTTGGAGCAACTTACAGAGTTCCCTCATGACCTTGGACATAAATGGGGTCCCTTGGTCAGTTAGAACCTCCTTAGGCAGACCCACTCTAGCAAACATTTCCATTAACTCCTTAGCTATGAGTTTGGCTGACGTATGACGCAATGGCACCGCCTCTGGGTACCGCGTGGCGTAGTCGAGGATGACCAGGATGTGCTGGTGCCCTCTAGCTGACTTCGGTACTGGGCCTATAAGATCCATAGCGATCCGCTCGAAGGGAACCTCAATAATCGGGAGAGGGACCAGAGGACTACGGAAATGTGGCTGGGGGCTGGTTATCTGGCAGGTTGGGCAAGACTTGCAAAACTCTTCTACCTCTCTGAACACACTGGGCCAGTAAAACCGCTGTAAAATCCGGTCCTGCGTTTTCTGCTGGCCCAGGTGTCCCCCAAGAACATGTTGGTGGGCTAATTTCAACACGAGCTTGCGATATGCCTGGGGCACCACCAGCTGTTCAATATGTTCACCCCGTAGTTTATTTACCCGGTACAGCATCTCCTGTTGAACCACAAAACGGGGGAACATAGATTCGGCCCCCGGTTGTTGCAGCTCACCCTCAACTACTACCACATTTTCCCAGGCTCGAGATAGAGTCGGATCCTGGTGTTGTGCTGTACCGAAATTATCCCTAGAGACATTGAGGTCTGCCAGCTCAGGACCCGGCGTCAAATCCTCTACGTCTCCCACCATCACACTTAACGGGGTTGTCTCCCCCTCTTCCACCGAAGTGGCGGTCACCCCTACAGCTGGTCCTTCTGACTCCGGTTCCCAAGGTTCTGGCCTCCCCCCTGAGTCAGGCCACTCTGCTAGGGGTACATCTGTCTCCCGGGTAACTTTCGTATCCGGCCAGAGTGCCGGGAACCCGGGGAAGTCTCTCCCAATGATCAATTCATATGGTAGCTTTGTGGCGACGGCCACCTCATGCATCCACCTGCCGGCCACCATTGACAGAGAGACCCGGGCGGTGGGATACTCCTTTAAGTCCCCATGTATGCAAACAACACCGACTTTTCGGCCAGTATACTCAGCCGGCCGCACCAGGGCAGCTCTTACCAGGGACACCAGGCTCCCTGAATCCAGGAGAGCCACCGCCAGAGTGCCCCCCACTTCCACCTGGCACAGGTGGCTATTGTCCATAGTCTCTGAAGTTCCTGTGGCACACAACATCCTGGCATATAATGAGTGGCGGAAGCCATAGTTGGTGTCCATGGGTTCCCCCCGATGGGGACAGTCCGCCCTTATGTGTCCAGGCTCCTGACAACGCCAGCAGACCACCGGGTTTAGGTCGGCAGGGGGTACATCCCGGGCGGGTCTAGCTGGCACCGGCCGCCGGGTCTGGGGCGGGGTTTGACTGGCCCCCTCCCAAAAGAACCCCCCTGTAGATTTCTGGTGGCCTCATAGCGCTCCACCAGGTCGACCATCTCCAGGGCATTATTCGGAGACACCTGGCCGATCCAGTGCTGGAGAGGGTACGGCAAAGCCCTCCAAAACACATCCGCCAACAGCCGATCCAACATAGCAGTGGGAGTCAACATGTCCGGCTGCAGCCATTTTTGCAAACGGTGCAGCAGATCATAATATTGTGGTCTAGCGGGTTCAGCCGGGTTAAATTCCCACCGATGCACCCTCTGGGCCCGGACCAATACATTCACCCCGAGTCTCGCCAGGATCTCACCTTTTACTGTCGGGTAGTCGGCCGCCTGATCATCGGGGAGATCAAACAATACTTGCTGGGGACCGGACGCTAGGAACGGAGCAACGACCTCAGCCCACTGGTCTCGGGGTAACTTTTCCCTCACGGCCACTTTTTCGAAGACCGCCAGATAGGTCTCGACGTCATCCGAGGGGGTCATCTTCGGAATCGCCGCGCGAACAGCTTTCCGGGCATCGTGGACATTCTGGGACGCTCCTGACGCCTGCAACGCCATCACATGTTGCAATAGCAGCTGGTTCGTTTCTTGTTGCTGCTTTTTAGCCTCCCGCTGCTGCAAGTTAGCCTCCACGAGGGCCTTCACGACCGCCTCCATTTTGTCAGGGGATACGGGTCGTAACCTTGCCGGCTTAATGTAGGACATGCACTTGTGCCCGGATAAACAAAAACTTTTCGGCCTTCAGGCCTGCCTCACTGCGTTTGCCCGCATCCTCCACCAAATGTGGGGATTCGCTTTGGTAGGCAGGGTAAGCGGACGCAGTACAGAGGCAAAAAACAAGGTTTAAATCAAAGTTCAGTGTTTATTCACACATAGCCAGAAAACAAGCCAAAAGAAAGTGTTCAGTCTTGGTGCCTGTTCACACCACACAAAGTTCACAGTGCAAAAAGACGTCACCTGGTTAGCAGATGATTTTCACCCAGAGTCCGCAGCAGTCTTTAGTGGCCTGTTTCCCCAGCCTATGGCTCACACAAACAGATCCCTCAGTGTCTCAAACCACAGACTCCTCAGCTTCTCTGTCATGGAGGATAATTAATTTTCCACCTGAACATGCTGGCTGGGTTTTTTATATTCCAGCCAAAACCCGGCCTGGAACCGTGGGGAACAGCCACCCACCCTGCTCTTTGGCTGCTCCCAATAAGAACCGGCCCGGATTGGCTTTACAGCCATTCTAACAGTTGAAGTGTCAGATTGCACTACAGACCTGACACTTCAGGAAAAAACCCGGTTCTTACCTCACCGAGGCCAGGAACCTCGGTGACACGTATCTTCCGTCAAAGACGGCTCCTTGTTCCTTCTTACACTATCATCTCATAGCTATCTATCGAGAGCATCTCATATCTACTATCTTATAGCGATCGCCATCGATCTATGTAGCATCTAGCTAGCGCAGAGCCAGCGGATAGCTAGCGATGGATCGAGCAGCGGAGACGACTATCGAGCAGCGCAGAGCGTACCAGCGAGGCAGAGCGACCGATCTATCTAGCGCAAGCGAGCTATGATCTCATACTATCTATCTATCTATCTATCTATCTATCTATCTATCTATGTATCAGCTATCTCGATGTATCAGCGATCTCATACTATCTCATCTATCTATCTTATATCTATCTATCTCATATCTATCTATCTATCTCTCTCAAATCTATCTATCTTCTACTATCTATGTATCTATCTATCTATCTATCTATCTATCTATCTCATATCTATCTATCTATCTCATATCTATCTATCTATCTCATATCTATCTATCTACCTCATATCTATCTATCTCATATCTATCTATCTCATATCTATCTATCTCATATCTATCTATCTATCTATCTATCTATCTATCTATCTATCTACCTCATTTCTACCTATCTATCTACCTCATATCTATCTATCTATCTATCTATCTATCTATCTATCTCATATCTATCTATCTATCTATCTATCTCATATCTATCTATCTATATGTATCTGTCTATTTCTCTATCAGCTATCATGAAATAATAAATTAAAGGAGATACTTTCCTTATAACTGCAGGGAATGCTGTAAGATAAGAAACAAAACCCGGTTGACCCCTGCTACTCCAGCGCAGTTGCTCTGTTTGTCCCCATAGGTCTTTGTTTACCTTGCAGCATCGGTCGCATGCCGTTCTCTCTTGACCCAGTGGCAGCCAGTCACAGACTGTACATCCACAGGACTGCTGCCGCCAGGCACTGGGCTCAGTGTCTTCATGCCGACATCATCACTGAGGTCAGGGACTGACTACACCGGTCACATGCCGTAGTCTCTTGTCCCAGTGGCAGACAGTCACAGGCTGTACATCCACGCAACTGCTGCCGCCAGGCACTGGGCACAGTGGTCTCATGGTGTACATGCCGAAATCATCACTTAGGTCAGGGACTGACTACACCTGTCACATGCCGTAGTCTCTTGTCCCAGTGGCAGCCAGTCACAGGCTGTACATCCACACGACTGCTGCCGCCAGGCACTGGGCTCAGTGTCTTCATGGTGTACATGCCGACATCATCACTGAGGTCAGGGACTGACTACACCGGTCACATGCTGTAGTCTCTTGTCCCAGTGGCAGCCAGTCACAGGCTGTACATCCACACGACTGCTGCCGCCAGGCACTGGGCTCAGTGTCTCCATGGTGTACATGCCGACATCATCACTGAGGTCAGGGACTGACTACACCGGACACATGCTGTAGTCCAGGCATGTCCAAACTGCGGCCCTCCAGCTGTTGCAAAACTACAACTCCTAGCATGCTTGGATAGCTTACAGCTATTAGGGCATGCTGGGAGTTGTAGTTTTGCAACAGCTGGAGGGCCGCAGTTTGGACATGCCTGCTGTAGTCTCTTGTCCCAGTGGCAGCCAGTCACAGGCTGTACATCCACACGACTGCTGCCGCCAGGCACTGGGCTCAGTGTCTCCATGGTGTACATGCCGACATCATCACTGAGGTCAGGGACTGACTACACTGGTTACATGCCTTTCTCTCTTGTCCCAGTGGCAGCCAGTCACAGGCTGTACATCCACACGACGGCTGCCGCCAGGCACTGGGCTCAGTGTCTTCATGGTGTACATGCCGACATCATCACTGAGGTCAGGGACTGACTACACTGGTTACATGCCTTTCTCTCTTGTCCCAGTGGCAGCCAGTCACAGGCTGTACATCCACACGACTGCTGCCGCCAGGCACTGGGCTCAGTGTCTTCATGGTGTACATGCCGACATCATCACTGAGGTCAGGGACTGACTACACCGGTCACATGCCGTTCTCTCTTGTCCCAGTGGTAGCCAGTCACAGGCTGTACATCCACAGGACTGCTGCCGCCAGGCATTGGGCTCAGTGTCTTCATGGTGTACATGCCGACATCATCACTTAGGTCAGGGACTGACTACACCGGTCACATGCCGTAGTCTCTTGTCCCAGTGGCAGCCAGTCACAGGCTGTACATCCACACGACTGCTGCCGCCAGGCACTGGGCTCAGTGTCTTCATGGTGTACATGCCGACATCATCACTGAGGTCAGGGACTGACTGCAGCGGACACATGCCGTAGTCTCTTGTCCCAGTGGCAGCCAGTCACAGACTGTACATTCACACGACTGCTGCCGCCAGGCACTGGGCTCAGTGTCTTCATGGTGCACATGCCGACATCATCACTGAGGTCAGGGACTGACTACACCGGTCACATGCTGTTCTCTCTTGTCCCAGTGGTAGCCAGTCGCAGGCTGTACATCCGCAGGACTGCTGCCGTCAGGCACTGGGCTCAGTGGTCTCATGGTGTACATGCCAAAATCATCACTGAGGTCAGGGACTGACTACACCGGTCACATGCTGTTCTCTCTTGTCCCAGTGGCAGCCAGTCACAGGTTGTACATCCACACGACTGCTGCCGCCAGGCACTGGGCTCAGTGTCTTCATGGTGTACATGCCGACATCATCACTGAGGTCAGGGACTGACTGCAGCGGACACATGCCTATACTGCAATGAAAGCATGGAGGACCGCCATTTCTGAATGCTGGATAATGGTGATGAAATGGTGCACGTATTACAGGTTTACACATTCCTGCTACCTCTCAGTATGTCATGTGAGCTGGGTGACCACCCTACACATTCAGTTCTGATAAGGACGTAGATGTCTTTAGCTCGTTTTGGATACAGATTTCTCTGACTGACCCATTGATGTCATGTGTGGTAGAGCCTGATGCAAGACCGAGATTTCTTTATTAGGGCTGTGTTCACATCTGCCTAGATGTTGCAGTTCTTCTAGTCTGTTCTAGGTACAGAAAAAATGATCTGGTATATGACGGAAATGAAAGACTCCTGATGGACCCCATTATGGTCAGGCTTCTCTAAGGAATCCTGGCACTTTACAGGACAAAGTAGTCCAGTCTGCGGCATGATATTTTTTTCTGCTTTTTTAACTGAGTGTGATGGAGGTTCCTGACAAAGCCTCTCTCCAGTGTGAACAAAGCCTTACATGGGGGTCAGAGGGCTGAGCTTTACTCTCTGGTATTGTAGAATGACAACCACCCTGATCATTCATGGCGATGGAGTAGTAGTATTCACACTGCTAAAGGGTTTGTCTTAGACAACCCCTGGCCATATGCCCTGTTAGGTATACGGCAGTCATAAAGGGCACTTCCCTGCTTAGGGCACCCCTTCTATGAACCTCCCCCGCTCTTGTAGACCTGTCCAATCCCTGCATTACATGGACGGCCATTCATTTACAGCTGCTCTTCAGGGGATGGAGAAGATAGAGACCGTCTTCCACTCATGAGAGAACTTCGTTAAAATCTTGTTGTGTGTCCATATTTTAAGAAAATTGCACAAAGTTCTCCTCTGATAACGGACATAATCTTGCGTTACACATAACTAATGCATTGTCATGTTTCTAGACCAGTCATGAAGAAGGCGACATGAAGTCTGCTGAAAACAAGATCTGCTGTGAGACAGTAACTTACATGGGAGAAGCTGGAGACGTTCCTGATGGAGCAGGCAGCAGAACCGAGACACCTGGAGATGTCAGCTCTTTAATAGATCACCTCACTTTAATACATATAGATGTGGAAAGTAATGATCCTGGGTTACACTCTCAGGAGAACCAAGCTTGTTGTTCGGTGAGTGTGCTGGCATTGGGTTATGTCCGTTTCCACCAGCTGCATGGCGCACAGTTGTATAGATCAGGGCTGCTCGTTGGGAGATTTTTCTGACATAAACAAAGGGCTGGGCGATTAATCAAATTAAGGACTCATTCACATAACCATATGGTCGCCATACCCTTGCTGCATACCACAAACAGCAGGTCTGCAATACACAGGCACCTTCCATGTACACTCCCTGCTGCGGATTCAGACACTTTGACTGGAATGGGTCTGCGATCCGCAAAATAGGGCAAAAGATGGGACATGTCCTATCTTTTGCGGCGCAGAGGCACTGTTGGAAGCCCACAGAAACACTCGGAAGCCCTTCTGTGGGCTTTAGGGGTCCTTGCCTCCGCACCGCAAAAGATAGGACATGTGCTATCTTTTGCATTTTTTTTTTTTGGGGGATCATGGGCCCATTCAAGTCAATGGGCTAGAACCCTTGACCTATTCACCTTAATAGAGCTCTATTAGGTTGAATAGGATTTTACACTGTCCCTGCTGTCCTTGGCTTTGTGCACACAGCAGCAGGGAGCTTACCATGGCAGCCATGGGTGGCTTTAGTAGTGTCCTGGCTGCCATGGTAACTGGTCGGAGTTCTGCGATTTCACTCCTGGGGCTCTGATTGGATACTGCCACCACCACCAATGAAAATACTTAGGTGGGGGGCCCTGTGGCCACTGCACCACCAATGAATATAATACTGAGTAGGATGGGGGGGCCTGTGACCACTGTGCCACCAATGAATAGAAATAACCCCTAAATACAAATGTACGCGGCGGGCGCCGGCTGTATCACACAGCCGGCCTTGATGACAGGGAATGGCAATCCTGCAGAACTACGTCAATTAACCCCTCAGGTCCAGCACCTGAGGGATTAGGCTATTTTCACACTAGCCCCTTCAGGGCTCTCACAAGCAGTCCAAAACTGATCAGTTTTGCCCTAATGCATTCTGAAAGGAAAAGGATCCGCTCAGAATGTATCAGTTTGCCTCCGTTCAGTCACTATTCCTGCAGCGTTTTGCTGTCTGCCTGATGAAGCGGGGCCAAACGGATCCGTCCTGGCACACAATGTAAGTCAATGGGGATGGATCCGTTTTCACTGACACAATCTGGCACAATAGAAAACGGATCCGTCCCCCTTTGACTTTCAGTGGTGTTCAAGACGGATCCATCATGGCTATAGAAGACATAATACAACCGGATCCGTTGCGGTTGTATTATTGTAGCGGAAGCGTTTTTGCAGATCCATGACGGATCCGCAAAAAACTCTAGTGTAAAAGTAGCCTTAATTGACAGGGTTCGGCGGGATCCCACTCTCCTCAGTATTATATTCACTGCCAGCAGCAGGTTAACAGACCCTCCCCTTAATCTTTTCATTGGTGGCAGTGGCGGTCACGTCACAGTGGGGAGGGAGGGACTGCCAGCTGATGAGAACATGGTGCGTGCCGAAGGGCCGCGTGCGCCATGTTCTCTAAAAGATACTAGACTGCGCAGTAGCACAGCCTAGTACTGAAAAACAGCAAATTCTGGTATCGTATTGATTGGGTATCGAATGTTTGATACGCAGTGCAACCCTAGTCGACCGTACAAAGTAAGACTATGGGCACTTTTGGGGGCAATTTTTTTATCATGACATTTACCCATTTGTTTGTTTTTTACTTTGTCTTTATTAAAACATTTTCAATAGTTTTTTATGTTCAGCTTTTTCTTTAAGTGCGTCTGCAGACTGTTGGTTTCTGCTTCAAAGTGAATATGTCAGAGAGCTGCTCTGTAATCCTTATCTATACTTACCTAACAGCTCATAAACATTCATTATAGCTTAATTCACATCAGTTTGATAGGAATTTAGCTTTAAGAGGCTGTCCAGTTTTATGTTATTGATGAACCTATTGCAATTCCCAGCACCTCCACTGATCAGTTATTTGAAGGGACCTCAGCACTTGTGTGAGTGCTGCATCCTTGTCACCGCATGTCGATTGTAGGGACACTGCAGTATGAATTACAGCTGTTCATCCTGTTCCCTTGAATAGGAGAGGTAGCATCAATTACACTGCCGCTACAAGCTAGATGGCCTGCTGAAAAACACTGAAGAGGATTCAACGCTCACAGGAATGGTGCAAGCCCTTCAAACATCTGATGGGTGGGCATGCCGGGAATCAGGCATTGGTCATCACTATCCCGTGGATAGGTAATCAATATAATGAAATTGGAATATCCCTTTAAATGAGTTTATAAGCTGTCAGGAGTTCAGAGATAAGGGGTATAGATAGAATTGTCTGATCACCTCCCTGACAGATCCACAGTGAAGCAGAAAGCAGCAGTCTGCAGATGTATTGAAAATGAAAGTGTAGAGAAAAACGGTTTATTTTAAAAAAATTAAAAACTATTGAAAAAAACAACGAATATTAGCCCAACATCAGTAGAATGCAGTGAAAATAATTACCCCCCAACGATGTCCATAGCCTCTAAAGGTGTTGTCCAGGATTGCCCTTTTTCCTTAAATACTACTTCCTCCTCGCCGGAGCTTTGAAGGGAAGCATCCTTACCTGCTGCCCGATGCCAGGTTCTGGCTCCTTTGGTCCGTTCCCGGTTGTCTTCACTGTACTTTGGTCATTACGGGTAAGCTTCCAGCATGGACAGGGGTCAATAAAAGAGTGGCTGCCATATATAGTTCTGTCCTAATATTGGTTGCCACTGGTATATACTTCAGTTACATAGTAATGTACATTTTTTGCAAATTCTCCTCAGAGGAATGTAATGAGAAAACAGAAACACTGGGAAAAAATAATTGCAGCGAAAAAAAGTAAGAGAAGACAGGAAAAAGAGAGAAGAAAAGCCAGGCAGTGTGAGGATGCCAATGCAGGTGATATGCCACATCTGAGATCTTCTTCATCTTATGGAAGATCTTAGGATCATCATTCCTTTACTTACAATCAGTGGTGTACCCCAATGGTCTGTTCTGGGCCCTGTTATTTGTTTGTAGGTGACATAGGAGAAGGTTTGGTAGCCAAGGTTTGCCTGTTTTGGATGACTTAAAAGTGTGTAATAGGGTTGATAGTCCTGAAGGCATATATAAATGGTCAAAACCATGGAACATCAGTGTTTTCAGACATTAAATAATGCACTTGGAGAGAAGGAATCCTCTAAGGCCTGATGTACATGGGTGCGGATTCACTCGGATGCCATCCGTACGCTGTCCACATTTTTTGCGACCCCATAGAAATGAATGGGTCCGTGTGCAATCCTCAAAAAAATTGGATCTGACATGGGCCAAAAATACGGTTGTGTGCATGAGACCTAAGTATCGTCAGCACTTCAGAAGAAAAGGATCTAGTGGTCCTGATATTTGACAGCTTCAAAATGAGTGCCCAGTGTGGGCAGGCTGCTGGGAAAGCTAGAAGGATTCTTAACTCAATAACTAGAGATAACCAGTAGGAAGAGAGAGCTCATGATCCTGCTGTATAGAGTCTTAGTGAGACAACATCTGGAATACTGTGTCCAGTTCTGGAGACCCCACCTACAAAAATACATTAACAAAATGGAACGGGTGCAGAAACGGTTACAAAAATGGTGGATGGTCTTAAGCATAAAACTTAAGACCATCCACCATATTTTTTTTTCACCATATGCAGCCCACTTAAAAGGTGTTTGAACTGGAATACCCCTTTAACCCCCTTCCCAACATTTACTGTACATGTACGGCAGATGTCAGGACTTTAAATATGGCGCCTGCTCCGGAGCCAAGCGAGCGGCATAGTTGCTGGGTTTCTGCTGTTTCACACAACAGACATCCGGGGCTTATATCGGAGGTGTCTTTCCTATGAAGTGCTGCGCTCCTGGGGCCAAAAAAGGCTCCCCCGCTGGGTGATCGGAGAAGCCGTTCATTCTTTGTACTGGCCTCGGTCCCTCGGAAGGGTCTGAGGCTAACAGAGCAGTAGCTCCTAACTAGAACATAAGGAAACTCCCATAGACTGCAATGTTACTTATTCTGACCCACACAATAAAGTTATTGTGTAATTCATGCCGCATGGTTAAAAAATACACCTCATCCCACAAAAAAAAAAGAATAATCCCCCATACAGAGGATTGTGGCCTTCATATTCCAGAAAAAAAGTAATCACCATGTCATCAAGGACTAAAGTAGGCGGGGCCTAAGGGGTTAACTGTCTTCTGATCCTTTGTGTTCCAGGTACTGACTGCCATCAGCACAGCAAAAAGTTTCTAAAAGCTTTAACCAAAGAACGTCTCTTAGGAGCAAAAGATGCTGGCCCTAGGCTTTGCATTGACTTGAGTATGACCGACCACATGAGCAAGAAGGTAACACCAGTTCATCTCCTTTATATGCCTGTATTTTAAATTTTCTATGTCTATATCTATAAGCAAACAAAAAACCTAAAGTCCTGCAGTATTCGCACTGGCCACTAAGCTCGCCGGCTGTTCCCTTTTGTGCTGTGCCTGCAGACATGAGGCTTTATGAGAAGTCAGGGCCAGGCGTCAATCAAAGTGCAGGGGGCGTGGCAGCAGCAGGGAGAGCGGAGCCTCGAGGAGTAACGCCCCGTTGCCCCTAGAGGCTCATTTGCATATATTAAAGTTCTTTATTCACCAAATTGCAGCCACATATCACGATCGGGGCCAAGACAGGTCAATTCTGCTGACCAGCACACAGGTGAGCCTGTTCTAATGCTGTGAAGCTGGTGACAGAAGCCATTTAATAAGCCTTGATCAGATTGTATTTGCCTGTGCAGTGAGCTCAATGATCTCGCTTCAGTTTTTGTGAAATACGAATGGTTTTCATGCCTTATGCATGACATTGAACTATTTCACACGACAGCCCCTGGATGGCTTAGACTTTAGGTTCTGGAGTATGAACTGCAAGAGAAGCGCCCAATTTATTAATGACCAGCCTGTTGTCGGCCTTACTGACCAAGCGTTTTTCTTCCTTTTTTCATGGTCTCATTCCAAGAGCTATAACATTTTTGTTTTTCCGTCTATATAGCTTTTTGAGGGCTTGTTTTTTGCGGGACAAGTAGTAGTTTCTAATGGCGCCATTTTGGAGTACACATAACTTTCTGATCAACTTGTATTAACTTTTTATGGGAGGGAGATGGGAAAAACAGCAATACTGCCACTGCATTTTTACATTATAAATTTTACGGCATTCATTTTTCAGTATAAATAACATAATGCCTTTATTCTCTGGGTCAGTACCATTACAGTGATACCAAATACATATAGTTTTTTTTTTATATTTTACTACTTTTTTGCAATAAAACCCCTTTTTTTAAAAGAAAAAAATGTTTTTGCATTGCCGCTTGCCAAGACCCATTACTTTTTTATTTTTCTTTCTATGGAGTTGTGTGAGGGCTTAATTTTTGTGGGACGACTTGTATTTTTCCTTGGTATCACTTTGGAGTAAATGGCGCTTTTTGATCGCTTGTTATTAAATTTTTTCGGTGGCAACAATTCTGTCTTTTCTTTTATTTATTTTTTTACAGCGTTTACCATAGAGGATAATTTACATGATATTTATGTAGTCCGAGTTGTTATGGACGCGGCAATACCAAACATATGGGTAAGGTTATTTTTTTTGCTATTTTTTTCATTGAAAAGCATATTTTCCATGGAAAAAAAAGCGTAATTTTTTTTCTAATGGGATTTTTTTATTGAATATATGATTTTATTTTTATTTTTTTAACACTTAATAGTCCCACAAGGGGACTATAACAGCTTTTTGATTGCTCTTAAAATGCAATGCACTATCCTTATAGTGCATTGCATTTTAATGGCAATGCCATTCTAACATTGACCAGAAGGCTGTGCCAGAGAGGGAAATAACTGAAGGCTGGTCTGGGGCCTACATCAGACCCCAGGCAGCCTTCACACACATCGACACCCCGCGATCGCATTTGTGGGGTGCCGATGGGAGACAGAGGAAGTCCGCTCCCTCTGTCAGCACTTTACATGCGGCGGGCGCCATTGCCCGCGGCATGTAAAGTGTTAAACAGCCTGGATCAGCACTCCTGCCGGTCTGGGCTGTTAGAACAGGGCTGCCGCTTTCATGTGAGAGCCGCCGTAAAAAAGCAGCGGCCCAGCCTAAGTCCTATTAGTGACCGCCATAAAAACACGTATGGGTGGTCACTAAGGGGTTAAGAGGTGTCTGCCTCTTAATAAATTAGGCACATCTCACTCCAATGCAGAGGGTTCAAGACTGGTGTATGGGAGCACCAGTCTTAATAAATGTCACTCAGTATGTTTTCAACAGACTCAGAAAGAAATAACTAATTTGTAAGGCTGACACTGTGGCCCAGATTTACTAACCCTGAAGATGGCGTAAACTTAGACAAGCTGTCTAGAGTGTAGAAACCCTAGATGCGCCAAATTGCACCATTTAGACAGATTTTTGGCACTCGCACATTCGTAAATTTGGGCCGTTTTTTATTTATTTATTTATTTATTTTTCATGTCTTTTTGCTTCTGAACAAAACATAATCTCTAATATTTATAGAATAAAACACTATTCAAAGACCATAAATATCACACAAACGGGGCCCATGTGCAACGTACAAAATCACATACAGTGATGTATAGAGGTAAGCAGCCAGTAGATAAGATTTAGCTGATAACCTAGACTAAACAAATTAATGAGCCGTTGGGGTATAATGTACCTAGTGATTATGTAAAGCGAAATTTGGAATAATGGTCACCTTTAATAATTAACTTTTAATGATATTTATATTAAAATAATTGCCCTAAGATAAGGTGCAGAGAAACAAAAGAGCAGGGTAGAAATCCACCCTACTCGTGGTGAATGTACAATATCTCGAGGGAGGGAGGGAGGAAAGGGGGAAAGGGGGTGCTGGGTCTCAGCCCCTATTTTTACCCTGATAAAAGGGCCCTATTCCTGCACTCCGCAACCTCCTAACAAAAGCCCTCAGTTGTCCCTAAGCAGTGCTCTGACTGCCCAGCTTCGTCCTGAAAAGGGGACAGGTGAGGGGGGAGGGATTCCCTAGAAGCAAATGAGGTACACCACCTACAGAGGCGCTCCCAGGTCCCTGGTAGCGACTGTAATTGGTACACTAGACTTGTAAGGATCAGTGTCCTGAGAGAATGGTGTGTGTGGGTGTCACGGGTTGATCACCCCACACATATACAATATTGTGCTGAAATGCTCAGTATCCATAGAATGGCCCGACGCGTTTCTCTGTTATGTTACAGTTCGTCAGGGGCCCAAAGGAATGGATATCAGCAACAGTAGCGGCAGTGTAGCATAAGCCGCAATCACAAGTGGGGGTGGAAGGAATACTACTTAGCTCGTCAGGAGTGTCCTGCGACCATGGTAAGATGGGGAGAAGTTGACAGGCTGTTATTGTGGTATACGGGGGTGCTTACAGTATATAAGTCACAGTCGCTAGCCCCCTATACTGAAGTCTCATTGGGGTAACCACAGTATTGAGTCCCCATGAGACTGGAGCGGAGATGTTGTGTGGGGATGCCTACTTGTAGGATCTTTTGGTCCCAATTGCCTCCCCTATTTGGGGGTGGGACAGCCTCAATACCCATGAATCGGACTTGTGAGTAATCCCCGCCATGGAACATTGTCACATGGCGTGCCAGGGGGGTATCCTTATGATGACGTAGATCCCCCAGATGTTCTCCTATCCTCCTGCGCAGCTCCCGCTTGGTTTTGCCAATATATTCAAAGCCGCATATACATTGTGCACGATAAATCACACCTCTGCTGCGACAATTTATGAACTGTTTGATGGTATATGTGTGATTTGTCACATGACCAGTGAAGCTATGCCCCTGTTTGATGTAGGGGCAGGCAACGCACCCACTGCAGTGGTAGGAGCCATGTGGTGCTCTCAGCCATGCAGTCGACGCGGTGCCAGCACCCGAGTAATGGCTATGCACCACATGATCTTTGATGTTACGCCCCCTTCGATACGTGACTTGGGCATATGGGGCCACCATTTTTTTTAATGTCTGGATCGAGCAGGAGAGTTCCCCTGTTTTTCTTCAGAATCTCCTTTACCTCTTCAGCCCCCATGTCAAAAGTGCCTATCAAACGTATCATTCTTTCATCACTTCGGGATCTCTGTGGATGTAACAGCCCTGTACGGAGGGAGACCAAATAGAGGAAGAGGGAGGGGTAGATCTGGAGGTAGGGGGGGCAGAGGAAGCCGGGACAGTAGGAGCGTTTTTTTTTTAGAACAGGCGGTTCCATATCACCTACGACAAAGGAAGCCACCTCCGGATATCAACATCCCTCAGAACCCCCCGCACAGAGCTTGAGTCTATACTCTGAGCCACCCACCCAGATCCTCAACCTCTCCAAAAAAACTCTTTCACCACCCGAATTAAAAAAAGACTTTTGTCGGATCGTGAAACCTATGAAAAAGTGAAGAATAACCCAACCCAAAAATATCAAACACAACTTCACCTAATACTAAGGGAAGCCAGAGAACAAGATCTTATCTCCCTAGATGAATTGGCTTTTCTGGTGTGTCGACATCCACAAGTCGCTACATTCTATTCTTTACCAAAAATTCATAAGGGTACTGTACCCCTGAAGGGACGCCCCATTGTTTCTGGCACCAATAGTCTCAATCAGAATGTGGGTGTGTATGTGGATCGGCTATTGGCCCCCTTTGTCAGAGCGCTGCCGTCCTACACAAGAGACACCAGCGACCTTCTGGGTAGACTAGAGGGTATCACTTTGTAGGACGACTGCCTCCTAGGCTCTATTGATGTGGAGGCCTTATATTCGTCCATCCTGCATGACCTAGGTATGAGGGCAGTGTCAGAATTCCTGGCTACGAGAGGTTGCCAGTTCACCAAACATAATGCCTTTGTTATGAAATTGTTGCAGTTCACCTTAACTTGCAACTATTTCATCTTTGACGGGTCCTTTTACCACCAGCTCAAGGGCACCGCGATGGGGAGTCCCTGTGCCCCATCGTATGCAAATTTGTTCCTGGGCTGGTGGGAAAGGGAAATGGTGTTCACCGACCCCCCCCCTAGCCCACTCACCATACCAGTGGTGATGTGGGCCAGATATATTGATGATATCTTTATTATCTGGCGGGGGTCGGCAGACACCTTCCGAGACCTGGTGGACATTCTTAATGTGAACCAACTCGGACTTCGGTTCACACATGAGATGTCCGCGGGTTCCCTGCCTTTCCTTGACATCCGGATTGATAAGGGACCGGAGGGTGAACTCCTCACACAGACTTATAGAAAACCGACAGCCACAAACTCCTTGTTGGAGTGGGAGAGTTTTCACTCCGGCCCTCTAAAACGAGGCATTCCTACAGGTCAATACCTGAGGATGAGAAGGAATTGTTCCTCCATCCATCAGTTCAAGGAACAGGCGGGGGACCTCCGCCAAAGATTTCTGGAAAAGGGGTTTCCAGACTATGTCCTGAGAAAAGCTTATCAGAGGGCACTTGCCTCTGACCGTACAGGGCTGTTACATCCACAGAGATCCCGAAGTGATGAAAGAATGATACGTTTGATAGGCACTTTTGACATGGGGGCTGAAGAGGTAAAGGAGATTCTGAAGAAAAACTGGGGAACTCTCCTGCTCGATCCAGACATTGAAAAAAATGGTGGCCCCATATGCCCAAGTCACGTATCGAAGGGGGCGTAACATCAAAGATCATGTGGTGCATAGCCATTACTCGGGTGCTGGCACCGCGTCGACTGCATGGCTGAGAGCACCACATGGCTCCTACCACTGCAGTGGGTGCGTTGCCTGCCCCTACATCAAACAGGGGCATAGCTTCACTGGTCATGTGACAAATCACACATATACCATCAAACAGTTCATAAATTGTCGCAGCAGAGGTGTGATTTATCGTGCACAATGTATATGCGGCCTTGAATATATTGGCAAAACCAAGCAGGAGCTGCGCAGGAGGATAGGAGAACATCTGGGGGATCTACGTCATCATAAGGATACCCCCCTGGCACGCCATGTGACAATGTTCCATGGCGGGGATTACTCACAAGTCCGATTCATGGGTATTGAGGCTGTCCCACCCCCAAATAGGGGAGGCAATTGGGACCAAAAGATCCTACAAAGAGAGACCTGGTGGATCTTTCAATTAAAAACTGTTCACCCACAGGGACTAAATGAACAGCTCTCATTTAGCTGTTTTATCTGATTATATCCCCTACCTCCTGCGCAGCTATATACCCTTTGGGTATAACCAGGGTCAGGTATTGCCATTATGTGACCCTTTTGATATAACGTCACACACTTCAGGGACATTGCTGTGAATTATTGCATAGGTGACTGGAGTGCATAGGTAACTAAATCTAAGGATACATCTCTTGCTGTTTTTCCCCTATCTCTACTGGCCAAAATACCCTAATAGGTGACGCTGCGCCA
Source organism: Bufo gargarizans (assembly GCF_014858855.1). NCBI lineage: Eukaryota > Metazoa > Chordata > Amphibia > Anura > Bufonidae > Bufo > Bufo gargarizans. Next base: position 406,013,975 of record NC_058080.1, on the reverse strand, counting down.
CTTTGTTTGTGGTTGACAGCGGCGCACCATCTACCTGAATGAATATGGAATTTCATTCATTCTATTACGGTGTGGGACTCCCCTATCTCTGTAGGGCATCCCCACACAACATCTCCGCTCCAGTCTCATGGGGACTCAATACTGTGGTTACCCCAATGAGACTTCTGTATAGGGGGCTAGCGACTGTGACTTATATACTGTAAGCACACCCGTATACCACAATAACAGCCTGTCAACTTCTCCCCATCTTACCATGGTCGCAGGACCTGCGACCACATGACGCCCCACGTGACCATGACGTTGCGGTCACGTGATGGGTCACCTGGTGGGGATGATGGGCGGAGCACAGATGACGCAGACGGCTTAAATGGTGCAGCGGTGCCGGCGTCTCTTGCTGCACTGCCACACGCGGGATCCAGCATACAGACTGGGGAGGAACTGGAACCAGTCTGCATCGTGGGAACAGGTCCACTGACCGGTCACTCCTGACGAGCTAAGTAGTATTCCTTCCACCCCCACTTGTGATTGCGGCTTATGCTATACTGCCACACTATGGGAGATGTATGAAGGAGACATGATACATATCAGCTGTTAATAACCATTGCCGAGTACAGTTTAGTTGGAATTTGGTGACCTGTCCCAACCAGAGGGCAGGCCGCCGCTACTGTTGCTGATATCCATTCTTTTGGGCCCCTGACGAACTGTAACATAACAGAGAAACGCGTCGGGCCATTCTATGGATACTGAGCATTTCAGCACAATATTGTATATGTGTGGGGTGATCAACCCGTGACACCCACACACACCATTCTCTCAGGACACTGATCCTTACAAGTCTAGTGTACCAATTACAGTCGCTACCAGGGACCTGGGAGCGTCTCTGTAGGTGGTGTACCTCATTTGCTTCTAGGGAATCCTCCCCCCTCACCTGTCCCCTTTTCAGGACGAAGCTGGGCAGTCAGAGCACTGCTTAGGGACAACTGAGGGCTTTTGTTAGGAGGTTGCGGAGTGCAGGAATAGGGCCCTTTTATCAGGGTAAAAATAGGGGCTGAGACCCAGCACCCCCTTTCCTCCCTCCCTCCCTAGAGATATTGTACATTCACCACGAGTAGGGTGGATTTCTACCCTGCTCTTTTGTTTCTCTGCACCTTATCTTAGGGCAATTATTTTAATATAAATATCATTAAAAGTTAAAATTATTAAAGGTGACCATTATTCCAAATTTCGCTTAACTGATAACCTGCCTTGGAGACAAGAGACCTAAGGGCAGTGGATTGTGTCCCTCACTGTGAACCTAGAACGCCCCATACAGGAACCTTGCCAGGATGCACTTTGTTAAATCCCCTACTCTGCCAACACATTTTCCCTCAATGACAGTATACATCTAGCCCTGTACATGTAGATCACACCAATGCATTCAGGAGACTGTTGAGCAACATGCACATCAACTAGACATGACCCTGCTAGACCTCCAGGTGTTCTACACACCAGGTCCTCCACTTCTCCATTACACAACACTGGTGGACTTTACTATTAACGTGTCACCAGCACTTCCTTTTATATTAGGCATGGACCTTTTGCTTTTTGGTGTCATTTTGGGGGAAAATGTATTTTTTTAATGCTTATGTGTTGCTCGTGGTGTTCTAGGAGATGTGCCGCCTTGCTGCTCAAATCAGAAGACTTTATGGTTCCAACAAGAAAGCTGCAAAACCATTTTGGCTGTACCTGACAGGTTTTGTAGAAAACAGTCTGTTATATGATGAATGTGTGAGAATGAATGATGGATTTGTCCATTATCTGGTAAGTTCTTCTCCTTGAATTATAACTGTTTCAGATCAGCATTTAAAGGGCTTGTCCCAAGATTTAAGTGTATCCGCTATCCAGAGTACAGTGATCCCTCAAGATACAATGGCCTCAGAATACAATATTTTCAACATACAATGGCCTTTTCTGACCATCGTAAGTTTAAACCAGACTCAACATACAATGTCTCAGACTGAGATCCAACCAATCAAGACCACTTTTCTGGTAAAATAGCTACAGTATATCAGTTACTATTTAGCAGCTATTCCTGACTGTTATATGTAAAGACTTATATTACCTGTCTTAGTTATCTGCTTATTTTTCTTAAATCTTCATTTTCTCTTATCTTGGATGACATTTTGGGGCTTTGGAACGGATTACTCAACTTACAATGGTTTCAACATACAATGGTCGTCCTGGAACCAATTAATATAGTATCTTGAGTAGGGATCGACCGATATTGATTTTTTAGGGCCGATACCGATAATTTGTGAACTTTCAGGCCGATAGCCGATAATTTATACCGATATTCTGGGAATTTTCATTTTTGAAAAAAAAATAAAAATTCCCACAAATCTGCTGAAAATTAATGTTTATTGTTAATGTGTATTTTTTTGTTGTAAATCTTTCTTTTTCATTTATATTTAATATTTTGGTGTTTTTATTATTTTTTTGTAACTTTTTTTTTTAACTAGCTTTTAGCCCCCTTAGGGACTAGAACCCTTGTCCTATTCACCCTGATAGAGATCTATCAGGGTGAATAGGAGCTCACACTGTCCCTGCTGCTCTGTGCTTTGTGCACACAGCAGCATGGAGCTTATCATGGCAGCCAGGGCTTCAATAGCGTCCTGGCTGTCATGGTAACCGATCGGAGCCCCAGCATTACACTGCTGGGGCTCCGATCGGAGGAGCAAGGGAGAGGGGATCCTGTGGAGGGGCGCACTGCGACTGGGGTGGGGGGGCCCTATGCGCCACCACTGCTTAATACTGGGGGGGAGGGGGGGCGCACTGCGCCACCAATGCTTAATACTGGGGGGGCTTGGGGGGGGCGCACTGCGCCACCAATGTCTGATACTGGGGGGCTTGGGGGGGCGCACTGCGCCACCAATGAAGCTTAATCTCACATTTATTCATATACAGGAGGCGGGAGCTGCAGAATCACATAGCCGGCTCCCGACCTCTATGAGCAGTAGCTGCGATCCGCGGCACCTGAGGAGTTAACTACCGCAGATCGCAGCTACTGCTCATAGAGGTCGGGAGCCGGCTATGTGATCCTGCAGCTCCCGCCTCCTGTATATGAATGAATGATAGATTAATCTTCATTGGTGGAGCAGTGGCCATAGCTCCTCCCCTCCTCCTGTCCCCTGTCCTTACATTGGCGGCAGGAGCAGCACAGGGGGAGGAGACACTGCTCCTTCTCCCCTGTGCTGCTAAGGGGAACACGGAGAGCGCTGTCAGCAGCGCGATCTGTGTTCCCCATACACTATCGGAATATCGGCAAAATAGATGCCGATACCGATAGTGTTCAAAATCCTGAATATCGGCCGATAATATCGGTAAATCCGATAATCGGTCGATCCCTAATCTTGAGAGACCACTATATCGTGCTCAGCTATCTCCATCAGTCCCATAGAAGTGAATAGAGCAGCAGTGCCCATGCTTAACTTTACTTAAACAGGGGACACGGGATCCCCACCAATAAAACACTTATCCCCTATCCTGGGGATAGGTGAACAATTTGAAACCTTGGGACAATCCCTTTTAAGTTTATTAGGGCTGTTTCACACGAGCGGATGCCGTGCGTGACATCCGCTCCGTGAATGACAGCCAAGACCCGATGCGGACTGCAGAAGCACGGAGCATTAACATGACTGATAATGCTCTGTGATCTCTTTACTACGAAATCACAGTGAGATAAAGTTGTCATTGTGATTTCGTAGTAAAGAGGTCACAGAGAGGCACGGAGCATTATCAACCATGTTACTGCTCCTTGCCTCTGCAATCTGCATCGGGTCTTGGCTGTCATTCACGGAGCGGATGTCACGCACGGCATCCGCTCGTGTGAAACAGCCCTTAGAAGTCACCTTGGCGTTCTGTGAGCTATATAACTTTCTGCCTCATGTTTTTTATATATAATCCTTATTACTATCTAAAGGTCTCCTACTATATAATAATAGGGGAGCATATTACATGCTTGACCACTAAAATATCTGCTGTTTTTATTGGTTGATTTTCAAAGACTTGGGGTTAAGGGTCTTTCTATTTTCAGGTTGAAACTACAGAAGCCAGCTTTCTTGATCTGTTTGCACTGGAGACAATAGTTTATCTCACTCCAGACTCTGACCATGGTAAGTAGATTGACTTTGATGTATTGTAGCACGATCAGCTATTGTGGTTTCAGATTCCTATAGTAAATGTGAACCAGGGGTGGACTGGCCATTAACCCTAGGTGGAAATTTCCTGGTGGGCCAATGCTCATGGGGCCACCGGTGCCCTCCTCATGGTCAGTTAGAAATGGTCTGATGCTCTCAGCATTAATAACTGTTAGGAGCAACAGGTACTTATGCACCTGGCCGGCAGCCGCATGTGCCCTCCTTAATTCAACTGTATTGTGTTGGCAGTGTTTTGTGCGGCCTTTTTGGTATTTGGTTTTGCTGGGGTAGTAGTTAGTGCTGTGCTACGGTATTGCTTGCCCTGCCTTCTATGAATTTGGACCCACCTACGACATGGGGCCACTTTAGGTTCCCACGCCCCTGATGTGCACACAGGAATGGACAGGCATGAGCTCTGCAGACTCCAGTATTTGGTGTCTCTGGCCTCAGTGGACACCATGTTAAGGCATTACCTTTGAAAAGATTTATTGCATGTCATTTAAAATTCTACAACTGCACTTTTGTAACAGAAGTCTCTCTTTTCTTAAAAATTTGTAATGTTTCTGGTCACTTAATTTATATATTTCCTTTATGGTTTTATTTTCAAATATTCCCCCAAAAATTGAAAATAAGTCTAATCCTATTTTTTTCTTTAAGTCCTGGAAGACATTGATCCTACAAAAGTGTATATTCTTGGAGGACTTGTGGATGAAAGTGTCCAGAAGGTGTGATAACTAAAGACATATTTCAGCAGTTTGTGGTGTTACTGTGTGAACTGAATCAGAACTGGTGAGAAATGTACATTTACATGCAGCAGTCATCCCCAAGCGACTGCAGTAACTTCCATAGAGAAACATTGTTTGCTTGAGGACTTTTCTGCAGTTTTCAGTGAAACCTCATTGGATCCAACCTATACATTGTACTTAGGGGTCACTGATGCCTGCAGTGACCACGGCAAGGACACAGAAGGAGTAACATAAATGAGCAGTGTTGACTTTGCCTGTTCAGCAGTTTTTGAATTATTCTTAGTGCATTTTATAACAAAATATAACTTTATTTTTTTTAGAAAGTAACATATCAAAAAGCTAAACACAATGGCCTGCAAACTGCTCGACTGCCAATACAGGAATACATGGTTAAGAAGGTTAATGTGAAGAACTTCCACTCCGAGATACTGGCTATCAATCAAGGCGAGTCACAAAAGTTTTTATATTCGCCCAGAAAGTGAAGCTTTCCGCTTGTATGTGTACTGGTGCAGGAGCTGAACACCAAAGACACCTTTTTTTCACCAAAATGTCTCAACAATGTAGTTGTACCATGTACAGGTATTTTTCCATGCATCATTTAAAAAAAATGGCAACAGCTTCTGCAGATTGGAAGAAGGTAAATCTGTTCATTCCTTTCAGAGATTTCATCATATTTCTTCTTCCTTAACCCTTAGGATACCGGAGGTTATTTTCATTTTTGCGTTTTTATTTTTCTTCACTATCTTCCTTAAGCCTTAACCTTTTTATATTTCCGTTCACATAGCTGTATGACGTCGTATTTTTTTTTTGTGGGACAAGTTGTACTTTCTAATGCCACCATTTAATATGGCATACAATGTAGTGGGAAGCGAGGAAAAAATTTCCAAATGGGGTAGAATTGAAAAAAAAAAAAAAAAAATCTATTCGTCCACCGTTTTACGTGTTTTGTTCCCTTTGTGGCAAAACCTTGACCTGTGCCCCTCGTTCTCTGGGTTAGTACGACTACAACAATATCACATATGTATAGGTTTTTTATGTCTAAATAGTGTAAAAATAAATGTAAACTTTTTTTTTTATAGTTAAATCTACTGAGCTGTGTGGGGGCACAATCTGTAGTTTTTATTGATATCATTTTGGAGTGTGTGTGACTTTTTGATCAAATAGTGGGTCCGCAATATACGGGCATCGGCCGTGTGTGCATCGTATCACATGTCTGCAATCCGGGAGATACTGTGCGGAACGGAGGCACGGATCGAAAGCCCTATGGAGCACTTCCGTGGGTTTTTCTGTCAGTGCCTCCACACCGCAAAAAAATAGTGCATGCACTACTTTTTTTTAGAATGCAGATTATATGGGTCCTGCGTCCACATACGGTGTGCATGAGCCCTTAGTAACAGAAACCCACAGGACTAGACCATCATAGATTTCCTATAAGGCCACATTCACATGAACGGAGTACCCTTCTATTGTTCAGCTGCACTGTACTTGGATCACTGTAGGGTTCCTATGCAAGGGCCGAGTATTGCACCTTTCATATGGACTCCTTAGTGTCCGTGTGAAAATGGCCTTGATCAAGGCCCAATATTTTTGCCAATACATCTTCATTGTTTTTGTGCAGGATGTTTTTATGTCCCAGTGTTCATTAAAATACGTTATTCTGTTTTACAGTGTTCGATATTTTACGCACCTACAGTGAAACACAGAGCTGGCCGGAAGCGCTGAAAGCTGGAGTGTCACCAGGAAAAGGCTTTGTTCTCCCAGGAGAAATCATACCGGAAAAGGAATCCTCTTTTACTTAGTTTTACATCTACTTACAACTAAATTATTGTGAAGAAAAAAAAATTAACAGGAAAAAAGGATTTTCAAAAATCTAAATATTGTTTTAATTTTCCTTTAACAGAAAGCAAACACTGTAAACTTACATCACATTCAACATTTCAGAATTTAAAAGAAAAGGCTGATACAATACTTGTAATACTGGCAAGTATCGGGAATTATAGTCTAGATTTTACGAACATGGTTTAAAACCAGTTCCATTATGCTATGTAAACCATTTTGTAAGTACACATTTTGAGGGGCAGCTATCAATCTGTTTACGCCACTATATTGGCATTATAAAGTTGCAAATTATGGTGCACACCATATTTGCGCCATCATTTGTGACTTTGAGCTACTCGACCCTTTTCAAAAGGGATGAGCTTAATGATGAAGGGTAGAGCATATTGAGGCCATGTTGGATTTACTATAACTTACTCCAATCTTCACAAATGTCCACCTTTATTTCTCCTCAAATGTTGCAGTTTTTAGAACAGGAGTAGGTGCCGCAGTGTTTGCTATTTACATAGCATTGGCGCAGCTCTCAATACCACCTCTCTTGCTGTGTGTTAAGGCTAGTTTCACACTAGTGGCAGCCTTCTCCGGCAGGCTGTTTTGGCAGACGCTTCTCGGCACACGTGCTCTAGCGGCAGCACGGATACGGCAGGCTGGTCACCTGCCGGAACAGGCTGCCACTAGTGTGAAACTAGCCTAACTAAGCAACTACCTGGTGTAGAATAATAAAATAAATATATAAAGTATTTTTCGCTTTATAAGACGCGCCCCCCCCCCCCCCCACACAAAAAAAGTGGGGGGGAAATGGCCATGCGTCTTATAAAGCGAATATTAGTGAGCGCTTCCATTATGCAAGCGCTCACTAGTATGCGTTAGGGGCCGGGAGTAGGGAGTGAAGCACTGCAAGCGCTTGTAATACTCACCCTCCCGGTCTTCATTCATGTTGCCGGCGCACTATGACCTGACACTGCATGCAGTCAGGTGACAGAGCAGCGCCGGCCGGGAAGACAGGGGAGTGCGACTTCTGCCGGAGGTGGAGAGTTGCCGCGGCGCAGGACAGGTAAGAGATGGTTTTTATTTTAATCTGATGTGGTGTCCTGATATTTATGGGGGGGTCTGATGAACTTTTTTTTCTTATTTTCCTCCTCTTAAACCCGAGGTGCGTCTTATAAAGCGAAAAATACAGTAGTCCTTATTTCAGTCTGTGAATGGAGAGCAGCAAAATCTGAGAAAGCTACTGTAGGTCACTTTCACACAAGCACAGTTCAAAATGATTTGCATAAAAGACCAAATAGGGTTTAGAGTAGGGATGCCCAACCTGTGGCTCTCCAGCTGTTGCATAACTACAACTCCCAGCATGCCCTGTACATCCTCCAGCTATCATGGCATTTTGAGAGTTGTAGTTTTGCAACAGCTGGAGGGCCGCAGATTGGGCATCTCTGTTTTAGAGGATCACCATTCCATGTGCAAGTCCAAACTCCACAGGTGTGGTTTTACCCCTATGTGCCATAGAAATGAGTAGAGATTCATTCTTCTGGATGTGCTGGGACAGGGATCTGGTGACTCCTGTTCTTCACATAGATGTGGGACCCACATCTATCAAACATTTATGGCGTATTCTGTGGATGTCTAATGCCTGTATTACACATACCAATTTAGCAAGTGAGTGTCTGCAATACACTCACTTGCAATACACAAGAGGAGCGATCGCTATGCCATTTGTTTGATCAGTGATTGTGAGCCAAAATCTAGCTAAGGCTAGCCTAAAAGGCCACACAGAGATCAGGTATAATGGGAAGATTTTTATTTGTTTGGTGTTATTTGACCCACACGATTTTGGTGCATTTTCTGAGTAAGGCCTCATGCACACGACAGTTTTTTTTCACGGTCCGCAAAAACGGGGTCCGTGACAGTTTTTTCGTCCGTGGGTCTTCCTTGATTTTTGGAGGATCCACGGACATGAAAAAAAAGTCGTTTTGGTGTCCGCCTGGCCGTGCGGAGCCAAACGGATCCGTCCTGAATTACAATGCAAGTCAATGGGGACGGATCCGTTTGATGTTGACACAATATGGTGCCATTTCAAACGGATCCGTCCCCATTGACTTTCAATGTAAAGTCTGGAGTTCTTTTATACCATCGGATTGGAGTTTTCTCCAATCCGATGGTATATTTTAACTTGAAGCGTCCCCATCACCATGGGAACGCCTCTATGTTAGAATATACTGTCGGATATGAGCTACTTCGTGAACCTCAGATCCGACAGTATATTCTAACACAGAGGCGTTCCCATGGTGATGGGGACGCTTCAGGTTAGAATACACTACAAACTTTGTACAAGACTGCCCCCTGCTGCCTGGCAGCCCTGATCTCTTACAGGGGGATATGATAGCACAATTAACCCCTTCAGGTGCGGCACCTAAAGGGGTTAATTGTACTATCATATTCCCCTGTAAGAGATCAGGGCTGCCAGGCAGCAGGGGGCAGCCCCCCCCCCCCCCCTCCCCAGTTTGAATATAGTTGGTGGCACAGTGTGCACCCACCATCGCCCCCCCCTCTATTGTAATAAATCGTTGGTGGCACAGTGTGCCCCCACCATCGCCCCCCCCTCCCTCCCTCCCTCTATTGTATTAAATCGTTGGTGGCACAGTGTGCCAACCACCATCGCCCCCCCCCCCCCCCTCCCTCTATAGCAGTAACATTGGTGGCAGTGTGCGGTCTCCCATTCTCCCCCCCCCCCCCCCATCATTGGTGGCAGCGGAGTTCCGATCGGAGTCCCAGTTTAATCGCTGGGGCTCCGTTCGGTAACCATGGCAACCAGGAAGCTACTGCAGCCCTGGTTACTTAGCAATAGTACAATTGTAGAAGATTCATACTTACCTGCTTGCTGCTGCGATGTCTGTGTCCGGCCGGGAGCTCCTCCTACTGGTAAGTGAAAGGTCTGTGCGGCGCATTGCTAAAGAACTGTCACTTACCAGTAGGAGGAGCTCCCGGCCGTTCACAGACATCGCAGCAGCAAGCAGGTAAGTATGAATCTTATACTGTTGTACTATTGCTAAGTAACCATGGCAACCAGGGCTGCAGTAGCTTCCTGGTTGCCATGGTTACCGATCGGAGCCCCAGCGATTAAACTGGGACTCCGATCGGAACTCCGCTGCCACCAATGATGGGGGGGGGGGGGGGGGGGGGGGAATAGGAGACCGCACACTGCCACCAATGTTACAGCTATAGAGGGAGGGGGGGCGATGGTGGTTGGCACACTGTGCCACCAACGATTTAATACAATAGAGGGAGGGAGGGGGGGGGCGATGGTGGGGGCACACTGTGCCACCAACGATTTATTACAATAGAGGGAGGGAGGGGGGGGGGGCGATGGTGGGCGCACACTGTGCCACCAACGATATTCAAACTGGGGAGGGGGGGGGGTCTGCTGCCTGGCAGCCCTGATCTCTTACAGGGGAATATGATAGTACAATTAACCCCTTTAGGTGCCGCACCTGAAGGGGTTAATTGTGCTATCATATCCCCCTGTAAGAGATCGGGTGCTGCCAGGCAGCAGGGGCCAGTCTTGTACAAAGTTTGCAGTGTATTCTAACTAGAAGCGTCCCCATCACCATGGGAACGCTTCTGTGTTAGAATATACTGTCGGAAATGAGTTTTCACGAAGTGAAAACTTAGATCAGAAAAAGCTTTTATGCAGACGGATCTTCGGATCCGTCTGTATGAAAGCAACCTACGGCCACGGATCACGGACACGGATGCCAATCTTGTGTGCATCCGTGTTCTCTCACGGACCCATTGACTTGAATGGGTCCGTGAACCGTTGTCCGTCAAAAAAATAGGACAGGTCATATTTTTTTGACGGACAGGATACACGGATCACGGCCTCGGCTGCAAAACGGTGCATTTTCCGATTTTTCCACGGACCCATTGAAAGTCAATGGGTCCGCGAAAAAAAAACGGAAAACGGCACAACGGCCACGGATGCACACAAGGCCTAATACTAAGCCAACATATAGGGGTCATTTATTAAGATCGGCATTTTAGACGCTGGTCTTAATAAGCCCTTGCGGTGGATCCGTGGAGGTTAGCTAGAGGCACAGATCTCTACATAACTTTGGCGTATCCATCGCCGGTCTAAATGTAAGGCAGCTTCCTTGCTGACTTAAATTTAGACCATATTCTACACCTAAAACAGGTAGAAAATGATGACTGAGATGGGCCTGCCAACCCGCCTGTTTTTTTTAGTTTTTTTTTTTAGACCTGGCTCGAGCATGGAAAAGTGGCAGATTAGGTTATTTGTGCTGCAGTCTCCGTCAGAAATACACCTTGTATAGGTGTATTTCTGATAGTAAATGACCCCCATAGTTGGTAAACTTTGACTAAACAGTCTACTGATGAGATTTATCAGCCACTGTGATATATCTGGTGCAATTTAAGAGTAAAGCCTGTATTACACTGGCAGATTGTTAGCGATCATCTGGCAGTCTAATACTGCCACCAATTACCCGAATGAGCCCTGTCATTTCAGTTTAGAGTCTTGTAAAGCTCTAATTGCACATTGCTAAGGAAAGTCAGTCTTCATCATTCTACTGAGTGCTGAAGACACCTGTGTGTAACAAGTCAGACAGGCAGAGTGATGGGCAGTGATAGGGCACATGTACATAGTCAGGGACTGGGGTAGTGACAAGTGGCAGGCTGGAAGTCTATGTTACCCAGGTGTCTTCAGCGCTCAGTAGAACTGAAGACAGATTCTCCTTTACATCGCTGTTAGAAGTTTGATAAAGACTATATTCTGTTTTATAACACACACAGACAAAAAATAAAATAAAAATCTCCCCAATAAAGTACATTACAAAATGTTTTAGTGACAGGTACACCAAGTATGTTCTTTTACTTTTCTTGAACGAGCTTTGAGCTATAGGTCATTGTGTTCACCATTTGCTGCTGGTTCCTTCTTGAAATATCTGGATTATCTGCACTCCACATGTGACCTAAAGAGGTTGTGCATAGGTGATAAGTGTCATCAGTAATGGCCCGACTGCTGGTAGCCCCTCCAATCACAAGGGTGGGATCACACAGACGCAGTGATCGAGCATGGGACATGAGAAGTTGTAATTCTGTGTCTAGAATACTTTTAAATGCGACACTAATGATAAATATTAATTTGGCAGGAAGGCAACACAATGAATGGTACACGGTCTTTGTGACAAAAATATTTTATTTAAAAAAAAACACGAATATATTTAGAGCACATCAAAGTAGCCATTTCAGCATCTCGGTTGCATTCACTTTCATACATTATTGGAGAACTTAGCAAAGACCTGTTTCCTCTGTGCAGCAGTTAAGTATTCACAAGCTTCCAGTATATTCGCTACAATTAAAGTCTGTTGCAGGGTTTTGGCCTTGACCCATATTCTTCCATTCATACCAATGACCAACTCCATTGGCAAAACATTCATAAGTTCCTGAATTATGTCATTCTGAGGGGTTAAAAGCCTGAAATGAAAAGCATGCATTAGTCATCCACAGATATAATGAAAGTCCATGATCAATTCATGTGCCATTATCTTTTTAATTTGCCTCCCTGCTCTGATGGCCCTGTTAGGGATTCAGATGGTGAAAATATCATTTATCTCCTGATTGGCAAAGGCATTAAAAAAATTCTAGTGCCCAGATCTGTACTTTTGCACACTGCCATCGCCACAGTCATGCCAATATATACCATGACAGGGAAGTACTAGAAACCCCCGAACACAGCCTTCTGCAGAACATGCACGTGTTCACAGTGGGAAGAGTGGACTGAACAGTTGCCAGACTCCTCTGGTGGCTTATCTAACCAGATAAGAAATGGATCCTGCCCTGCGGGGTGGGGGGAGACAGACAGGAGGCCCATATACACGTTAGATGGTTGGCCAGCCCCACCAAAACCAGCAGGCTTGGCTTACATTCCTCTAAAAGGATAGGTCATCAATATCAGATCAGCTGTCCCATTGAAGTGAATGGGACGGCTGCTTGTAATTACACCTGCTCATCACTGCATTGTCGACTGGTACCTTAGAACCGAAGCAGAGTTGGGATTCAAGTTTTAAAGTAGTTTTCCACTTTAAAAATCAACTACCCAAGTTATTAAATGAAATCACTGATGACTTTGCAAATAACCGACTTCGGCTCATCGGAGCCCATACATTTTAATACTGTTCGGAGTCGAATCTCCGTACAGTATTAATCTAAGGTTTTGAACGAAGCGTCTTCGGATGTAGCATCCGAAGCTCGCATCACTAAATTTTGCGGGATTAGGGTCCATTCACACATCTGCAATTCTGTTCCGCATTTTGCGGAACGGAACTGCGGACCCATTTATTTCTATGGGGCCGCATGATGTGTCCGCATTTCCGTTCCCGAAAAAAATAAAAAATGCCCTATTCTTGTCCGCAATTGCGGACAAGAATAGGCATATTCTTGTGCAGAACGCACATTGCTGGTGTCAGTGTTTTGAGGATCTGCGGATCCACAAAACACACACGGATGTGTGAATGGACCCTTAGTTGTAGGTTTTTAGGAACCATTTTGTGAGATATATATATATATATATTATATTACTTATTTTTATGGGGAAAAGAAAGAAAAAAAATTTCATTTTTTTGTGGAATTTATTTACGGCGTTCAGTGTGTGGTATAAATAACATAACTTTAGTACTTTAAAGGGGTTATCAGACACTAGAAAATGCCCCCCATATGCCCGGGCCCTCCACACTGAATCTACTTACCTGGCTAGGGAGGCTCGTCTCAGTCACCGGATGCTTTCATCCATGCACGGAGAGAAGCAGCAGCAGCGGTGCAGGGAGCCAGGTAAGTAAATTCAGTGTGAGGGGCCCAGGCATATGGGGGCATTTTCTAGTCTCTGATAACGCAGTTTAATAATTTTTTTCCTCCTGCAGGCTGTCAGCTTTCCCACTGCCCCCCGCCCCTCCCTCCTCCAGACAGAGACACTCGTATAGTGTATTACTGTAGTCCAGCAGCGGCATGAAGCGCACGGCGTCATAGCAACCAATGACGCCGTGCGCGCCTGCTCTCAACAGGATGCCAGGCTGTGTTACCACGGACCGCTCCCGGCCGCGGAACACGGACGTGTGCATTCGGCCTTAGCCTCACTACATGGGAAGATAGGGCTGTTAGAAATTGGGATGCAATGAAAGCAGCTAAAGTAAAAGCAGGTTTTACCGCGTTTATTTACGACTTGATTTCTAACAGTGATATCTCCTTCTGATGATGTGCCAATACAGTCATTCTGGTCTTTCAAACTGGCCCATGTCTCTAGCTGCTACCAAATCAGAGATATTAGCAGCTAGAGCAGCCCCCCTCTCCTCTCCCAAAGATGGGCTCGGGCTGAACAGTTAGGTGGTTAAAGAGATTTTCCAGGATCCATATATTGATTACCTGTCCTGTCAGACCCCCACCAATTAACCGTTTCCATGACTACAGTAGTATACAATATATTGTACACAGATCCAACTCTGCAGGCAGGGACAACCATGACACATTCATATTCACCTTTACCCATTTCTATGTATGCTCAGGGGATTTTTAGTTTAGAGTCTGCGTAAATCTTGGCTGCCGCAGTTTTTAGTAGGTACATGCCTCTGTAATAAATCCGTCGGATTTTGGGCTGCATCAAAGTGAAATCCAATATTGTAATCGGCGGACGTACATTTCAATTATAATTTACAGCCATTTTCTGGCAGAAATTATAGTAAATTTGTTGGAGCCAGAAGGCCTTTCCTTTAAGTGTCACACAATAACTTGAAAAGTGATGAAAAATGTGGCTTACGCTAAATGAACTCCCCCACAGCAATTAGAAGCACGGATGCCCCTTTCCCCATGTGAATGGAGTGGTAGACACCACCAGAGTCAGTCTCATAGAAGTGAATGGAGCAGTGATGTACACTACCGCTCCCATTCACATGGGGCCAGCAATCAGACAATTTCCATATCCTTTAATGCAATGTAAAAACATTCTCATTTAGGCTCTGTTTATAATCGTCCAGGGTCATTCCGGCAGGATTTCCAACATTTTTGTTATCGAAAATCACTTTGTAATGGCAATTAAAAACGGATGCATTTGATGAGATAGCACGTATATACACATGTGCAGGCAGCGCTGATCAGTGCTGGGATTAAGGGTCTATTCACACGTCCGTTTTTTCTTTCCTGATCTGTTCCGTTTTTTGCTGAACAGATCTGGACCAGATCTGGACCCATTCATTTTCAATGGGTCCTGAAAAAAAACGGACAGCACAATGTCTGATTTTTTTTCAGGACCCATTGAAAATGAATGGGTCCAGATCTGGTCCAGATCTGTTCAGCAAAAAACGGAACAGATCAGGAAAGAAAAAACGGACGTGTGAATAGACCCTAAAGCTCTTGCAATCTAGCAGGAGCAGGTGGGGTCCTGGCTGACAGACACAGGTGGGAGCGGTTTATTACCGCTTCTGCCTTCTCCTGTGCCGGCAGGAGAGCTCTGAACCAGCGCATGGTGGAGGGAGCAGGAAGCGGCAGGGCCGATTCCTCTGTTAGTCCCGGCGGTCACGTGACCCCCGGGGGTAGCTGGAGCATGAGCAGAGCTGCAGGGGCTAAGGAGACCCTGATCAGCTCTGCCTGTGTGTAATGCCCCCACAGGGGGCTGTTTTCCCCTGTAACTGGGGATCCTGTGGATGCCCCAGTTACAGTGAAAAAAAAAGTCAGTGTCCCCCAGAGGTCTTTTAACGACCTCCTGGGGGACATATTATGTGCCAAAAATAAATTTAAATATAAGTAAAATAATGATAATAAATGCAATCGCCAATAGAAACTGTCACCAATTTTTAATAATAGGTGTTTTTTCTCCAAATTAAACCTAAATTTAAAAAAAATATATATATATAAATAAATACTAATAAAAAGTCAATAGAAAAAGTGTCAAAAAAAAAAAAATTTGCAAAAATTATTTTGGTAGTCTAACAAATAAAGCTACGGTCACTAAAGCGCCATGTGCACAAAATCACAAACAGTTGCCTGGACATTCAGGCCTTTTTTTGCCCTCAGTCATGAAAGGGTTAAAAACGGGCCCATCGATTTTAGTGGGGTCTGTCTGGCAATGAAAACGTCAAAAAATAGGACTGGCCGTTAAAAAAATGGCAATGTGAAAGTCCCATAGACACTAATTGGCTCTGAAAACGGCAGTGTGACGGTCATGTGATTCTAGCTCTAGGCAGATCACGGCATCGTGCTTTCCGTTCTAAACAGGAGCCATGATGCCAGGGTGTACAGTGCCCTAAAGTGGTAGGTGTAATACAAGTGCTAGGTCTCTTACTTTCTCACAAGTCCCAGGGAAACTTTAAACATAAAGCCATCCTGTCCAATGACTCCCATCCCGTTTGCTTTGCCAGAGCCATCTATGCACGCCAACTCTGGCTCCATGTCTTTATTGGCAACAATGAACTGTCCATAGACGAGATCGCCAACCTGCAAGACAAGAAAACATGTGCCACCTCATTTTTAATGTTAGCGATCATGTTCCCGACCAAAATGTACATTTAAAAGTGGTGCCTGCGTACATTTAACCCCTCAGAGGCCATGGTGAAATGTGACCACGGCATCTGGAAAGTAAAAAATAAAATACAAAATCAGGTGTGCGCGTTCCCAGTTGTGTACCGGCTCCCCCCGACAAGGATCAGAGAAGCCAGATGTAGTGTGCAGCAGTCTATGTACTATGTAGGAACATAGTAGAATTCTCATACACTCCAATAATGCATTGAAATCTATGAAAAGCTATTCAATTAGTAGTCGCTTAGGGCTCTTTCACACTTGCGTTCTTTTCTTCCGGCATAGAGTTCCGTCGTCGGGGCTCTATCCCGGAAGAATCCTGATCAGGATTATCCTAATGCATTCTGAATGGAGTGAAATCCGTTCAGGATGCATCAGGATGTCTTCAGTTCAGGACCGAAACGTTTTTTGGCCGGAGAAAATACCGCAGCATGTTGCGCTTTTTGCTCCGGCCAAAAATCCTGAACACTTGCCGCAAGGCCGGATCCGGAATTAATGCCTATTGAAAGGCATTGATCCGGATCCGGCCTTAAGCTAAACGTTGTTTCGGCGCATTACCGGATCCGACGTTTAGCTTTTTCTGAATGGTTACCATGACGCTAAAGTCCTGGCAGCCATGTTAAAGTGTAGTGGGGAGCGGGGGAGCAGCATACTTACCGTCCGTGCGGCTCCCGGGGCGCTCCAGAGTGACGTCAGGGCGCCCCAGGCGCATGGATGACGTGATCGCATGGCACGTCATCCATGCACATGGGGCGCTCTGACGTCATTCTGGAGCGCCACCGGGAGCCGCACGGACTGTAAGTACTGTAAGTATACCGCTCCCCCGCTCCCCACTACTACTATGGCAACCAGGACTTTAATAGCGTCCTGGCTGCCATAGTAACACTGATCCGTCTTCAAATGCTTTCAGTTCACTTGCGTTTTTCCGGATCCGGCGTGTAATTCCGGCAAGTGGAGTACACGCCGGATCCGGACAACGCAAGTGTGAAAGAGCCCTTAGCTCCAAAATTCGTTTTAATGCTGTACTGGGGCAAAGTCAGTTATTCCTTAAGTCTCCCTTCAGCAAATGGCATTTATCTAGTTACTACAAGTCACTTACTAATGTACAGTGATTACCCATATTGCGTCCTTTGCTGGCTGGATTCATTTTTCCATCACATTATACAGTGCTCGTTTCCAGGGCTTATGGGCACCCTACAATCCATCAGCAGTGGTCGTGTTTGCACACTATAGGAAGAGACACAAGCGATTCTGGTGGCCAGGACCGCGGGAGCACACATAGTTTGGTGCTTTTTGCTGTAGTGTACAAGCACGGCCACCACTGCTGATTGTAACCATGGAAACGAGCAGTGTATAATATAGTGGAAAAATGAATCCAGCCAAAGGAAGCAATATGGATAATAACAATATTAGTAAGTGCCTTGTATTAACCTTCTCTACATGATACATGCCACTTACTGAAGTGAGACAACCCCTTTAAGTAAAAACTAGAGGACCTGTTTCTCCGATATGTGTATTTTCATAATTGCTTATAGTCCCTGTGTAATAATTCTGGGCCATCTTTCCTCTTAACACTGTATTGTGTTTTTCCTCTCTTATTCCTCCTAGCAATGTGTGAATAAATTGACGACTGATTGTTACCAGTCTCCTTGGCTCTGCCAACACTGACTGACATTGTGAAAATGTGCAGGGACACAGTCTGTATTTTGGGATATTTAGCTTGAATCAGGGGGAACGCAAGTATTTACCAGGAGAGACAACAGGTCAGAATGTAAGGCACTCCATATGAATTGTGTATGTGGTGCCAGAGGATGAGCCGGCAAAGGGTCCCGCTGCACTCACAGTAAATGGGGCATGCTGGGAATTGTAGTTCACAGCAGCTGGAGGTTGCCGACCCCGTCTGTATGATCACAGCTCTGTGACGTAGACTCACCTTCACATTCGGTCTGTTCTTTTTAGTTGCACCTTCAAAGGCCAGAAAGGATAACGACGCTTGATCGCTGCCGGCGACATCGAGCTTGAAAACATCGCCAGACTTTATGGTGACAATCCCGATGATGTGGTCCCCTTTCACCGGGACATACTGTGGACAGCAGACAATACTGGGTGAGAAGCATCCCCAATATAACAAATTCACTGGTGGGATTCCGGCTCCGAGATCCCCACCCTTCACAGCAGACTGAGCCTCCTGTCAGCATCTTCCTGGATGTGCTCCAAGAAGCGCTGCAGCAGCTTCATGTCATCAAACAGGGGAGAAAAACACACCCAAGAGGGGGCTCTGCTTGACCATTAAAGGGGAAGCGCACCTCTCTCTTACAATCTATTATATCAGGCACTGATGAGGGGGCTCTGCTTGACCATTAAAGGGGAAGCGCACCTCTCTCTTACAATCTATTATATCAGGCACTGATGAGGGGGCTCTGCTTGACCATTAAAGGGGAAGCGCACCTTTCTCTTACAATCTATTATAATCAGGCACTGATGAGGGGGCTCTGCTTGACCATTAAAGGGGAAGTGCACCTTTTGCTTGCGATCCATATACCAGGCACTGAAGAGGGGGCTCTGCTTGACCATTAAAGGGGAAGTGCACCTTTTGCTTGCGATCCATATACCAGGCACCCAAACTGTTAAAATCTTCTACTAAAAAGACCTCTTCGTCTAGCTTCACGAGGCCATTATGGGAGCACTTTGTCGCCTGTATGGGCTCATGCACACATACATATCCCGTATGCAGAACCATTCACTTCAAATTGTCTACATTTGCCATTTATGCATGGAAGGCAGTTATAGAGTACAGGAGAATAAAAGAGTTCCTGCTTCGGGGCTTCAAACCTACTTCAGCCGGTATTTTAAATAATGGTCCTTCTTTATTTAATAAAAGGTGCATAAAACAACGCGTTTCAGGGAATCTTAAGCCCCCTTCAACATGCTGAAAAAGTTGCTTAGTTATAGAGTATAGACCGCTTCTCTCCGCACCCCCTGATCACTGTGATCGCTGGGGTCCCATAGGCGGGGCCCAACCATCAGAAAGTGATGCCAATAGGAGAGGTGTGCCACGTGACTCCCCGTAGGAGACATTACCCGCTTCTGATGAGAGTCCACCCAGTACACAGACGGCTCCCGGTGTCTCAGGAGCCCGCACTTGGTCACTTGCAGGTCCTCTCCATGGCGCGTCAGTCCCGGGCCACACACCACCCGCATCCGCTTAGTAGCTGAGGAGGCAGCGGACAGGGAGAGCGGGGCGTCCGTAACCGGAGCCGGGAGTGAGAGCACGTCCCCCGGTAACACAACCTGACCCACCGCATCCTGCACTGACGACATGCTGCCAGGAGCAAGGAAGCTAAAGGACCTTTGGTGATGTCATGAGCATGTGATCAGTCACGTGGGTGGGAGGAGCCAGACTCGCTAGAGGCGTGTCAGGCCCTGATGCTGGTATAATGCTGTCCGACACCTAATCTGTCCTGAGGTTATATTTACTGGTTGGCTAAAATATATTTTTATATAGTGTATTTTTTATTATGTGAATAAATAAGAACTAATGATATACATAACTATAATAACTGAAAGAGCGTAATAATAATATGGATTTTATCTAAAACTGAATGAAATTAAATAATTATAAGAAGGTGACAGTACATTGATGTATTGTGGACCCCGACATGCAACCATTACATTGCAGTTTGTATAAAGTAATGGCTGCACATTTACTTAGGGTCTAAAATAGTCGCAAGTCCCCAAGTGGCTATGCAACAGTATTTAGTTGCACGGCTAGTTGTAAGCGGCATCTGCCACATGACTGGGACGTGCTGGGCCTGGGGCAAATTATTAACATTTCCTCCTGGAAACAGGTGTAAACGTTGGCGAAAAACTCTGCCAGCCAGGGGCAAGGACTGCCACAGAGGCACCTAATGATGAGGCGCACGCCTTGTCATAAATTAGATGAATCTAACGGCAGCAGGGAGACTAAGGCCTCATTCACACGTCAGTGTTTTGGTCAGTGATTTCCATCAGTAATTCTGAGCTAAAACCAGGATTGGAGCCTCCACAGACATAAGGTATAAAGGGAAGATCTGCACCTGTTATGTGTTTAGTGCCGCACCTGGTTTTGGCTCAAAATCACTGATGGAAATCACTGACCGAAACCAAATCACTGACCGCTGTAAAAAGCCCCACGGATTTTTATCCTTTACCATATACAAAGATCTGTATATTACGATCCAGTGCTGCCCCCTGCAGGCCTGAATTGGAATATACCAGTAATAAGCCTAGAAGCCTACTATAGGCTTCAGCTTATTACTTCAATGGAACACCTTCTCTGATCTCAACTCGGGGGAGGCAGTCCTTCTTGGCAAATGCTGTAGTTTTACAGGATCCTGTAAAAAAAAAAAAAACTGATCCTATGCATAAGGCTCCATTCACACGTCCGCAATGTGTTTTGCGGATACACAGAGCCACGGATCCGCAAAACACGGAAAGCGGCAATGTGCGTTTCGCATTTTGCGGACCGCACATTGCCGGCACTAATAGAATATGCCTGTTCTTGACCGCAATAGCGGACAAGAATAGGACATGTTCTATTTTTTTGCGGAAACGGAAGCACGGATGCGGAAGTGCGGATCCGCAAATGTGGATGCGGACAGCACATTCGGGCCCCATTGAAAATGAATGGGTCTGCACCCGTTCCGCAAAATTGCGGAACGGATGCGGATCCATTTTGCGGACGTGTGAATGGACCCTTACTGATGCAACATGATCCATTTTTTTTTTATAGGATCCTGTTTTTTTCTCTCTCTCCCTCTTCTCGCTGAGGGTTGTGGTCAATGGAGTATATTCAGACCATGGTCTTGTTACCAGTGGGGTACCTCAGGGATCTGTTCTGGGACCCATATTGTTTAATATCTTTATCAGCGAAATTGCAGAAGGCCTCGATGGTAAGGTGTGTCTTTTTGCTGATGACTAGTGGCGTCGCTACAGGGGGGCAAGGGGGAGCAATTGCCCCCCCCCCCCCGGGTGCCCCCCCGCTGATTCGCTGAATATCGCTGACTCTAATGCTAATCGCTGCGCCGGCCGCCCGCACTAAAAGTACACACACTGACAGAGAAGAGAACACACACAGTCACAGATACGTAACATACAGTCAGTGCCAGTCCGTCGGCTATGGAGTGGAGTCACATGACAGATGGGGTGGTGCCGTGGTGGGGGCGGCGTTCAGACCCAGCGGACTCGCGGAGGCAGAGCGTGCAGGGCGGGCGCAGGCTGGGAGTGTGGCAGCCGCAGAGACGAGTTGACGACTTGACGTCACGGTCGTCGACACGTAAAGCTGCGCTGCTGCGTGCCTGCCCGCCCGCGCAAACGGACTTTGCAAATTGCTGCCGCCTGTCAGTGAGTACCTTGCCTTCCCTTCATGTTCTGAGTTCTCTCTGCTCCTGCTAAAAAGTTTTTTAAAAATGTACCCCTATACCCCCACTACCTCGCCTCATGGCCTGCCCTCCCTCCTACTTGGTTTGCGCCCAGACCCTCCTGAACCTATCCCCGATGATATGGTTACCCCTATAACTTAGGGTATAATTGGTAGTACATTATACAGGGGTAATATGCCACCTGCCAGTGAGTGCCTTGCCTTGCCTTCATGTTCTAAGTTCTCTCTGCTCCTGCTAAAAAGTTTTAAAAAATGTACCCCTATACCCCCACTACCTCGCCTCATGGCCTGCCCTCCCTCCTGCTTGGTTTGCGCCCAGACCCTCCTGAACCTATCCCCGATGATATGGTTACCCCTATAACTTAGGGTATAATTGGTAGTACATTATACAGGGGTAATATGCCGCCTGCCAGTGAGTGCCTTGCCTTGCCTTCATGTTCTAAGTTCTCTCTGCTCCTGCTAAAAAGTTTAAAAAAATGTACCCCTATACCCCCACTACCTCGCCTCATGGCCTGCCCTCCCTCCTACTTAGTTATATTACCCCTGTATAATGTACCCTGATACCCCTTAGTTATAATATTACCCATAATGTCCCCTGACTGATACCCCTCAGTTATATAACTGAGGGTAATCAGGGTACATTATACAGGGGGTAATATAACCAAGGGGTATCGGGGTACATTATACAGGGGGTAATATAACTTATATTACCACCGTATAATGCCTGATAGGCCTCCTGAGTAACTTATATTACCCTTGTATAATTATGTACCCGGATACCCCTTAGTTATATGATCTCGGCAGGGTCATATAACTAAGGGGTATCAGGGTACGTTATTATACATGGGTAATATAACTCAGGAGGCCTATCGGGCATTATACGGTGGTAATATAGCTTACATTACCCCTGTATAATGTCCCATGATAGCCCTCCTCAGTTATATTACCCTTGTATAATGTACCCTGATACCCCTCAGTTATATAATATAACTAAGGGGTATCAGGGTACATTATTATACAGGGGTAATATAACTCAGGAGGCCTATCAGGCATTATACAGTTGCAATATAGCTTACATTATCCCTGTATAATGTCCCATGATAGCCCTCCTCAGTTATATTACCCTTGTATAATGTACCCTGATACCCCTCAGTTATATTACCCCTGTGTAATGTACCCTGATATCCCTTAGTTATATAATATAACTAAGGGGCATCAGGGTGCATTATACAGGGGTAACATAACTGAGGAGTGCTATCCTATCAGGGACATAATACAGGGGTAATGTAAGCTATATTACCCCTTTATAATGTCTGATAGCCCTCCTCAGTTATATTATACCCAATGTACCCTGATACCCCTTAATTATATTACCCCGGCATCAGGGGTGTAGCTGCAGGGGAAGCGGCTGCTTTAGTATTTTTCAGTAGTATGATTAGCTGGTGAAAATTATTAGTGCCCCCCCATTTTTGACCGTGTATCTTCTGTGCCCCCCTATATATTGATCCTAGAGTCGCCACTGCTGATGACACAAAGATTTGTAACAGGGTTGATGTTCCTGGAGGGATACACCAAATGGAAAAGGATTTAGGAAAACTAGAGGAATGGTCAAAAATCTGGCAACTAAAATGTAATGTTGATAAGTGCAAGATAATGCACCTGGGACGTAAAAACCCAAGAGCAGAATATAAAATCAGTGATACAGTCCTAACCTCAGTATCTGAGGAAAGGGATTTAGGGGTCATTATTTCAGAAGACTTAAAGGTAGGCAGACAATGTCACAGAGCAGCAGGAAATGCTAGCAGAATGCTTGGGTGTATAGCAAGAGGAATTACCAGTAGAAAGAGGGAGGTGCTCATGCCGGTCTACAGAGCACTAGTGAGATCTCATTTGGAGTATTGTGCTCAGTACTGGAGACCATATCTCCAGAAGGATATTGATACTCTAGAGAGAGTTCAGAGAAGAGCTACTAAACTGGTACATGGATTGCAGGATAAAACTTACCAGGAAAGATTAAAGGACCTTAACATGTATAGCTTGGAAGAAAGACGAGACAGAGGGGATATGATAGAAACTTTTAGATACATAAAGGGAATCAACAAGGTAAAAGAGGAGAGAATACTTAAAAGAAGAAAAACTGCTACAAGAGGACATAGTTTTAAATTAGAGAGGCAAAGGTTTAAAAGTAATATCAGGAAGTATTACTTTACTGAGAGGGTAGTGGATGCATGGAATAGCCTTCCTGCAGAAGTGGTAGCTGCAAATACAGTGGAGGAGTTTAAGCATGCATGGGATAGGCATAAGGCTATCCTTCATATAAGATAGGGCCAGGGACTATTCATAGTATTCAGATATATTGGGCAGATTAGATGGGCCAAATGGTTCTTATCTGCTGACACATTCTATGTTTCTGACGGATCAGGAGAACGGAGAGCTAAACGGTGATTTAGCATCCCATATCAGAGTATAAGGTTATATCCCCCGACCATAGAATTTTTTTGGGAGAAGATACTTGGCTGGCGGTCATGATCATTGAATTACCGCCGGTCGTTCTACCATATATCGGGAAGTGTCCCCTGAGGAACCACTGGGGAAACGCAGCGTTGGGACTTTTTACCTTTATCAGTATTTTGCTTTTGGGACAATAACCATTTATAGGGCTAGGGCAGGTACCAGAAAAGGTTTAGCCACTAAGAGGTGGGGTTGCCCCTTTCGGGGCGGGTGCTCTGCCTGTAGGCAGGGTGATATCCAGGGTTACAATAGGGATAGGAATGTTGTTCCCATAAACCTACATGTTTTATGTCATCAAACCGTGAGTAAGAAGGACACACACTGTCCCATCTCTTGATAACCTGCCCGATACTGTGACTCTATTTATGGTGTATCTAGCATAGACTATTATTATCTATAATTTATCGATAGGGGTCTTCAGATATACTTTTAATGTATTTAATAAAAGTTACTTTTTAATAAGGGAGGACATTTATCTATGGTTCGTTTTTGGATTTTCTGTACACAAATCTGCATCCCTTAGGCCACCTTCACACGGTGCAGGTCAACCTACATAGGATCCCCATGAATTTCCATGTGGATTTATGTGCGTTTCTGCACCATATCTACACCAAAATCTGCAATGTCTAATAGCAGTTTTTGGTACAGATTTGATGTGGTAAAAGGTGAAATCTGCAGCTAAAACCACAAACATTATTGACATGCTGTGGATTTGGAGATTCTCAGCAGGTCAGTTTCCACACAGACAAAACCTGCAATTCTGGTACTGTACTACACTGCGGTTTTTCTGCACAGGAAGCCTAAGCCTCTGTCACACATCATTTTTTTTTATCTATAATTGCTGGCCTTAAGAAACAGGATTTTTTTAATACTACATACTGTACATATTTTTTGTTATATTTTTGGTATTTATAGTGTTTTGAGGTGTTTTTGCTGTGACTTATTTTCACAATTGGTGAGCTTTAGTACATGCCTTAGTACTTGTCCATTTTTGTTGGATACTTTTTTTTGTTTATGTAAGTTTTACACAATGATTTCATTTTTGAAACAAAAAAATCATGTTTTAGTGTTTCCATAGTCTGAGAGCCATATTTTTTTCAGTTTTTGGGCGATTATCTTGGGTAGGCTATAAATTTTGCAGGATAAGATGACGGTTTTATTGGCACTATATTGGGGTGTGTGTGACTTTTTGATCGCTTGCTATTACACTTTTTGTGATGTAAGGTGACAAAAATGGCTTTTTTTACACGTTTTTATAAAAAAAGAATTTACGGTATTCATCTGACGGGTTAGGTCATGTGATATTTTTATAGAGCAAGTTATTACGGATGCGGTGATACCTAATATGTATACTTTTTATTTATTTATGTAAGTTTTACACAATAAAATCATTTTTGATTTCATGTTTTAGTGTCTCCATATTCTGAGAGCCATAGTTTTTTTTAATGTTTTGGGCGATTGTCTTAGGTAGGGTCTAACTTTTTGCGGGATGAGATGACTGTTTTATTGGCACTATATTGGGATGCGTGTGACTTTTTGATCGCTTGCTATTACACTTTTTGTGATGTAAGGTGACAAAAAATTGCTTTTTTTACACCATTTTTATTTTTTTACGGTATTCAGCTGAGGGGTTAGGTCATGTGATGTTTTTCTAGAGCCGGTCGATACGGACGCGGCGATACCTAATATGTATACTTTTTTTTATTTATGTAAGTTTTACACAATAATAGCTTTTTTAAAACAAAAAAAAATGTTTTAGTGTCTCCATATTCTGAGCCATATTTATTTTTATTTTTCGGGCGATTGTCTCAGGTAGGGGCTCATTTTTTGCAGGATGAGGTGACGGTTAGATTAGTTCTATTTTGGTGGGCATACGCCTTTTTGATCGCTTGCTGTTTTACTTTTTGTGATGTAAGGTGATAGTTTTTATTTTTTACGGTGTTCATCTGAGGGGTTAGGTCATGTGATATGTTTATAGAACCGGTTGATACAGACGCGGCGATACCTAATATGTTTTTTTTTCCCCTCTATTTTTTACCAATTTTCTTTTACTTTCACAATCAAGAAAATAATGACTGTAGATCTCGAATTTGCAAATTTGCTAATTTATGGTGAATATTAGGCCAAATATTTGTGAAATATTGTGAAAACTAATATTGCCTATGCTGCTCATTGCTATTCATGTGGTCCCATGCTAAGTTTTGCTATTGGGCCATATAAAATCTGTATAGATCCCTGGGGCCACTCCACCTTCTTTAGAACAGCTATGAAATTTGCTGTCAGAAAAATGGCATGGAGTTGATATACAGTATTGCTCAATGGGGGAGATTTATTAATACTGGCACACCATGTGACACTACATTGGGGCACACCATTCTCTCTCCAGTGCATCATGCACCAGATTCATCACAGATGTGCTTATCTCTAGTATGGATAGTTCCTGAGACGCCACAACGCTACATGTCTCATTAGATAGCTCTATTCTCACACTTCTATCAAGGTTTTCACTTTTAAGGAATTAAGTCAGATTGCAGTTGATACTACTGAATTTGAAGTGGTCACATGCAATTAAATGCAATGAAGCCATCTGTAAAAACAATAAAACTCAATGCTCCTTTAAAGGGGTATACCAATTATGAACATTTATAGTATATTCACAGCACATGACTATTTTTTGGACCTGCCATGGAAATGCATGGAAAGAACCATGCATGTGTGCCCACCTCCTCTAGTCACATAGGCCACATAAATGAAACTATTTTAGGAGGAGCTTGGTGCAAACAGATTTGCAGTGCTTCCATTAATCTTAATGTTTACTGTGTAAATTCCTTTTCACTGAGCTCCCTCTAGTGGTGACTGCAGGAAGCCAGTTTTATCAACTATAGTGTGGGGAAGCAGTACATTTAGAGTGGAGTGCTAGCAATGTATTTATGCCAGTTCCCTGATTTAAATACATTGAGAAATATCCTGTTCAGAATGGACATGATATTAATAAAGCATCTGCTCAACTTTTTCTGACATAGAAATTAAAGTATTAAGTAGAGTGTGTGAAGCATGTGGGTGGTCTTTACTAAGATATTTTTCTATAGGGCCTTATGAGAACTCTGTATGCCCCTGTCACCTTTCTTAAGCCCCATCACTGGGAAGTCACTGACCGAACACTGAAGTGTGAATGAGGCATTAAACTAGATTAAGGGTACTTTCACACTTGCGGCAGGACGGATCCGACAGGCTGTTTACCCTGTCAGATCCGTCTTGCGGCTATTTCGCCGTGCCGCCGGACCACCGCTCCGTCCCCATTGACTATAATGGGGACGGGGGCGGAGCTCCGGCGCAGAACGGCGGTGCACGGCGAAAGGCCGCCGGACTAAAATTACTGCATGTCAGGCTTTTTAGTCCGGTGGCTTTCGCCGTGCACCGCCATGCTGTGCCGGAGCTCCGCCCCGTCCCCATTATAGTCAATGGGGACGGAGCGGTGGTCCGGCGGCACGGCGAAATAGCCGCAGGACGGATCCGTCCTTCCGCAAGTGTGAAAGTAGCCTAAGGCTATTTTGACATATGCGTTTTCCTTTCAGGTTTTTAGATCCGGCAGAGGATCTCAAAACCAGAGGAAAACGCTTCACTTTTGTCCCCTATTCATTGTCAATGGGAACAAAACTGAACAAACAGGAACAGAATGCATCAAAATGCATTCCGTTTCAATTTGTTGCGTTCTGTGAATGGACACAAAACCGCTGCAATTTGCGGTTTTGTGTTCGGTTTGCGAAACTGAACAAGCCAGATCTGGCACTAAAAACAATGTAAGTCAATGGTGCCAGATCTGTTTTTTTTTCTTTCCTGACAGGAAAAAACTGGGGTCCGATACCCATTGACTTACAATGGCGTTAGTGCCAGATCAGGTTTGCTCATTTTCGATTTACTACAACGGATGCAGCCGGTTGTATTAAATCAAACTGAAGCCCTTTTTTCTCCAGTTTTGAGATCCTCTGCCGGATCTAAAAACCTGAAAGGATATGTGAAAGTAGCCTGAGACGGAAGAAGGATAAACATAGTTAAATAGGTAAGATAGAAAGAGAGATGGATGGATGGATGGATCTGAAAGAGATAGATGGATAGAAAGATTGAATTATAGAAATAGTTTGATGGGTAATTCATAACGGGTATCGTCAGGCTGGCAGTATATAAAGTATAAAAATAAGGAGGTGTTACTCAATTATTCATGTGGCAGTGGTCATCTGGACAAGGCATCATCTGCTTTCTTTCATTAAATGTATTGTCTGGCTGATTTTGCACACCATATGAGAACCTCACATATGTTATTGCATTGTGTTTGCTGCCCAAGGGCATGTCTTTGCTCTTCTGAGACACTTAGATCTCCTCTTCAGCATTATTCTTTCTTCCTGTTTCATATGTGACCCATTTTTCAGTTGGATGCCAACAAACATTTCAGAAATATGCCATTTCCTTTGATAAGTGACTTTTTGGAGCATGTTTTCAGTTGTCCTAGAAAAATGTATGTGAGACAATATTGCACAATATTTCCCACAATGCAAATAACAGTAAAAATCTTAACACACGTCATACCTGGAGATGATGTCAGTACATGTTTCTTTATAAATAAATCTTATGGCTAATCACTAAACATGCCTTATGAGTCTCCTGTGCACAGACACGACCCCTACATACACTCCCTAGGGTATATGCATCTTCAGTATTAATTATTATGTATTCATTTACTTGTTCTAATGCTTTTAAAATAAAAAAGAAGCAACAATTTGCTTCTTACTCATGTTTTCATGTTAACAGGCAATCAAGCCATTTGCAGTCATATTGCCTTCTATTGGCGTTATGGAAGCAAATGTACATCCGCTGTACACCTGAACAGATTTGACTTAGAGCTACTCCTAAGGGTGTTATCTAAGTGGCTCCCATGGTTTTCAACCTTTAACACCTATACAGGGATCTGGACTCCCCTGCAGGGGATCGACCAGACTACTACCTCTTGGTCTCTGTTTAGTGGCTTCTGACCCATGAAGGGTCAAGAGACACCATTGCAGAACACCGAAGGATCAGACAAAATTGTAGTCAGACAACCCAAGTTAAGGGAAGGCAACCTAGTTACAATCCAGGAAACAATCCAAAGGTCAGGGCAGCACAGGGTTAAAACAAGGAACAGGCAGATATTAGACAAGCAAAAAAGGGCTAAATACAGAACGAGGCAGAGGTCGGTACACAGGCAGCCAAACAAAACAATGGCACACCTTAGCAGAAAATTAGCTAACTAGATTCTGCTGCTTAGGCACTCACCCACAGGCACCTACCCACAACGCAGAGCTGTTTTGGCATTGAGACCACTGGAAGGGAGCAGCAAGCTGTTGGCAGTCAAAGACTGCTGGAGAGCAAGGAAAAAGCCAGCGAGTGCTCTGGTAGGCATACACAGGGTTGCCATCGTCAATTTCAGCACCAAACTATACAGGCAAACTATAATTGGAGTATTTGGCTCAATATAGCCGAACTCACATTCATAGCCATAATTTTATTTATTTTTTGCATCAGGTCATATTGCCATAGACATAAGATTTACATTTCTATCAACTTTTGTTGTGGGTTAAGTGGGGAAGGGGGATTTTTATTTACGCTGTTCACCGATCACCATAAATAATGTGTTCACTATATTGTAAAGGTTACTGTGATTACAGGGAAGCAAAATACCGTATTGTTTTCTCATGACACATTTTACTTCATGACAATGGTAAATTTTAGTCGATATATTTCACCTTTATTTATGAAATAATCCAAAATTTACCCAAAATTTGGAAAAATTCGCAATTTTAAACATTTCTATGCTCTTAAAGCAGAAAGTGATATTTCATAAAATATTCATTACCTAACATTCCCCATATGTCTCCTTTATGTTGGCATCATTTTTTAAATATAATTTTATTTTTTTAGGATGTTAGAAGGCTTAACATTTTAGAAACAATTCTTTAAATTTTTTAGAAAATTTCCAAAACCCACTTTTTAAGGACCAGTTCAGGTCTGAAGTCACTTTGTGGGGCTTATATAAATGACCCCATTGTAGAAAATACACCCCTCAAGTTACTCAAAACTGATTTTACTAACTTTATTAACTCTTTAGGTGTTCCATAAGAATAAAATAAAATAAAAATGGAGATGACATTTAAAAATTTCACTTTTTTGGCAGATTTTCCATTTTAATCCATTTTTTTCTTTAACACATCGAGGGTTAACAGCCAAAACAAAACTAAATATTTATTACCCTAATTCTGCGGTTTACAGAAACACCCTACATGTGGTCGTAAATTTATGTAAGGGCACACGGCAGGGCGCAGAAGAAAAGGAGCGCCATATGGTTTTTGGAAAGCATGTTTTTTAGATACCATGTCCCATTTGAAGTCCCCCGATGCACCCTTACAGTAGAAACTCCCAAAAAGTGACCCCATTTTGTAAACTAGGGGATAAGCTGCTATTTGTATTGGTACTATTTTGGGGTACATATGATTTTTAATTGCTATATTATGTTTTTTGTGAGGCAAGGTAACCAAAAAATTGCTGTTTTGGCACTATTTTTATTTTTTACAACATTCATCTGACAGGGTAGATCATGTGCTATTTTTATAGAGCAGGTTGTTATGGACGCAATTATATCAAATATGTCTACTTTCTTTGTTTGTTTCCGTTTTACATAATAAAGCATTTTTGAAAAAAAATTATGTTTTTGTGTCTCCATTTTGTGTCTCCATTTTCTCAATGCCATATTTTTTTATTTTTCTGCCGATCGTCTTGTCCAGGGGCTAGTTTTTTGCAGGAAGAGTTGACGCTTTTATTGGTACCATTTTTGGGTACATATGATTTTTTGATCATTCATTATACACTTTATGCGGTAAGGTGACCAAAAATTAGTTGTTTTAGCACAGTTTTTATTTATTTATTTTTACAGCGTTCACTTGAGGGATTAGGTCATGTGACAATTTTTATAGAACAGATTGTTACGGACGTGGCAATACCTGATATGTATACTTTTTCTTATTTATTTAAGTTTTACACAATAACCTGCTCTATAAAAATAGCACATGATCTATCCTGTCAGATGAATGTTGTAAAAAAAAAAATAATCTGTGTCAAAACCATTTGTACCCTAAAACTGGCACCTTATCTCCTAGTTTCCAAAATGGGGTCACTTTTTGGGAGTTTCTACTGTAAGGTGCATAAAGGGGGCTTCAAATAGGACATGGCATCTAAAAACCAGTTCAAAATCTGCCTTCCAAAAACCATACGGCGTTCCTTTTCTTCTGCGCCCTGCCGTGTGCCCTTACATCAGTTTACGTCCACGTGTGGGGTGTTTCTGTACACCGCAGAATCAGTAATAAATATTGAGTTTTGTTTGGCTGTTAACCCTTGCTTTGTTAGCGGAAAAAAATGATTAAAATGCAAAATCTGCCAAAAAAGTGAAATTTAGAAATGTCATCTCCATTTTCCTATAATTCTTATGGAACACCTAAAGGGTGAACAAAGTTTGTACAATCAGTTTTGACTAACTTGAGGGGTGTATTTTCACTATGTAAGCCCCACAAAGTGACTTTAGACCTGAACTGGTCCTTAAAAAGTGTGTTTTAGAAATTTTCTTAAAAATTTAAGAATTGCTTCTAAAATTCTAAGCCTTCTAACGTCCTAAAAAAATAAAATAACATTTACAAAATGATGCCAACATAAAGTAGACATATGGGGAATGTTAAGTAATAAATATTTTATGAGGTATCACTTTCTGTTTTAACAGCAGAGAAATTGAAATTTTGAAAATGGCTAATTTTTCAAAATTGTTGGTAAATTTTGGATTATTTTATAAATAAAGGTGAACTATATCGACTCAAATTTACCACTGTCATGAAGTACAATGTGTCATGAGAAAACAATCTCAGAATGGTTTCGATAAGTAAAAGCATTCCAAAGTTATTACCACATGAAGTGACACATGTAAGATTTGCAAAATTAGGCCTGGTCGGGAAGGGGACAAATGGCCGGGATGTGAAGTGGTTAAAACAAATAGCGTGCAGTTGCCATCTCTGAATGGACGTTCCAGAACGTCCATTCAGAGATAAAATCCACCCATAGAATGTTTATATCCTATGGGCAGATGTGAAGTGGTTAAGAAGCAAAAATAAATTAATCTGACAAAAGGGGAGAAAGAAGCGTTACGAGAACTAGAGACGAATAAGAAGGATAGTCATAAAACCAGCGGACAAGCAGGGGGTCGAGGAGACTGGCTGCACCTGATTGACAGCCTCATTGGATTTACCTTTCTGTGTTGTTGTTGGGGATGACCACACCTCTTGTCTCAGGTGTAGCTTAAGTGGTCATTCCTTCTCCTCTTTTTAGTCCAGCCTCACTCATCATGCTATGTGGTTGATAGCTCCTTGTTTGTGGAAGTCCTTGTGTTGGTTCTCTCTGAGTTCCTGCTCGTCCGCATACTTCTGGAAGTTAAGTTTATCTTCTTTGTTGTTTTCCCCTACCTGCTGATATTAGGCCTGAGGGGGTCTCCTATTCCTTCATCTGGGAAGGAATAGGCCATCCGTGTCCTGACACTATCTGCAGGGCACTCTTAGGTTTTAGGTTACTGCGTTTGAACATTCCTACCATCTAGGTCTGCTCATACTGATAGCAGTCAGGGCTCGGTGTAGAGACTCACTAGGTGTGACCATTTCCCTTTCCCTAGGTTCCAGACCTAATACCTTTTCCCTTCCCTTCTGTGTTCAGTGTGGAGTGTTTTTACCACACTGCCTCGTGACAGGGGGGCATATAAGCTGCAATATGAAAAAGAAATGGATAGGATTCTAGGAGATCAAAGCACCTATAAAAAAATAAAAAAGCAATCCGGTAGACATATATAAAAAACAATTACAAACGTTGTTAAAAGGGGTTACAAAGAAAAAATATTAAATAGAAAAGAATACGACTATCTTAACATAAAACATCCAACTACTAGTGATGTCCCGAACTTCTCGCCGGCGAACAGTTCACGGCGAAAATGGCTTGTTCGCGTTCGCCGCGGCGGGTGAACATATGCGATGTTCGGTCCGCAGCCTATACATCATCATTGAGCAAACTTTGACCCTGTACCTCACAGTCAGCAGACACATTCCAGCCAATCAGCAGCAGACCCTCCCACCTCCTGGACAGCATCCATTTTAGATTCATTCGGAAGCTGCTTTCTTAGTGAGAGGAGGGAGAGTGTAGCTGCTGCTGATCTAATAGGGAAAGCGTTAGCTAGGGCAGTGTTCTGTGTCCACAGACTCATCTGCTGTAAGGACAGCGTCTTGACAGCACCCCAAAAAGCCATTTTTAGGGCTGGTACATCAGTCTGCTTTTTTTTTTATATATATATATATATATATATATATATATATAGCAGTTGCCTGGCTGCCCGAGTGTGAGAGGCTGCAGGCTCAGTTACAGACAGTACTGTGTGCACACCATTCATACAGGGTGTCACAGACAATACCTTGCAGATAAAAAAAAGTCAATTTATATTATTTATCTGTGATATAATCCCAGTTGCAAGCCAGTGAGTGACGGTGTGGCCCAGAGACAGTACTGTGTGCACACCATTTATACAGGGTGTCACAATACCTTGCAGATAAAAAAAAATCTATTTATAATTTTTCTGTGATATAATCCCAGTTGCAAGCCAGTGTGTGTCTGGCCCACAGACTGTACTGTGGCCACTTGCTGCTAGGCCACCACTGATACCGTTACAGGGTGTCACTCACAAATACCTTGCAGATAAAAAAAATCATTATTTTTCTGTGATATAATCCCAGTTGCAAGCCAGTGTGTGTCTGGCCCACAGACTGTACTGTGGACACTTGCTGTTAGGCCACCACTAATACCATTACAGGGTGTCACTCACAAATACCTTGCAGATAAAAAAAATTATATTTATTATTTTTCTGTGATATAATCGCAGTTGCAAGCCTGTGTGTGTCTGGCCCACAGACTGTACTGTGGCCACTGGCTAGGCCACCACTGATACCGTTACAGGGTGTCACTCACAAATACCTTGCAGATAAAAAAATTAAATTTATTATTTTTCTGTGATATAATCCCAGTTGCAAGCCAGTGTGTGTCTGGCCCACAGACTGTACTGTGGCCACTTGCTGTTAGGCCACCACTAATACCGTTACAGGGTGTCACTCACAAATACCTTGCAGATAAAAAAAATTTAATTTATTATTTTTCTGTGATATAATCCCAATTGCAAGCCAGTGTGTGTCTGGCCCACAGACTGTACTGCGGCCACTTGCTAGGCCACCACTCATACCATTACAGGGTGTCACTCACAAATACCTTGCAGATAAAAAAATTCAATTTATAATTTTTCTGTGATATAATCACAGTTGCAAGCCAGTGTGTGTCTGGCCCACAGACTGTACTGTGGCCACTGGCTAGGCACCACTCATACCGTTACAGGGTGTCACTCACAAATACCTTGCAGATAAAAAAATTGAATTTATTATTTTTCTGTGATATAATCCCAGTTGCAAGCCAGTGTGTGTCTGGCCCACAGACTGTACTGTTGCCACTGGCTAGGCCACCACTCATACCGTTACAGGGTGTCACTCATAAATACCTTGCAGATAAAAAAAAAATAATTTATTATTTTTCTGTAATATAATCCTAGTCACAAGCCAGTGTGTGTCTGGCCCACAGACTGTACTGTGGCCATTGGCTAGGCCACCACTCATACCGTTACAGGGTGTCACTCACAAATACCTTGCAGATAAAAAAAATTAATTTATTATT
This sequence comes from Bufo gargarizans, assembly GCF_014858855.1. Lineage (NCBI taxonomy): Eukaryota > Metazoa > Chordata > Amphibia > Anura > Bufonidae > Bufo > Bufo gargarizans. The sequence continues at coordinate 405,978,891 of NC_058080.1, read as the reverse complement.
TTTCTGTGATATAATCCCAGTTGCAAGCCAGTGTGTGTCTGCCCACAGACTGTACTGTGGCCATTTGTTAGGCCACCACTCATACCGTAACAGGGTGTCACTCACAAATACCTTGCAGATAAAAAAAAAATTTTTAATTATTTTTCTGTGATATAATCCCAGTTGCAAGCCAGTGTGTGTCTGGCCCACAGACTGTACTGTTGCCACTGGCTAGGCCACCACTTATACCGTCACAGGGTGTCACTCACAAATACCTTGCAGATAAAAAATAATTCAATTTATTATTTTTCTGTGATATAATCCCAGTTGCAAGCCAGTGTGTGTCTGGCCCACAGACTGTACTGTGGCCACTTGCTAGGCCACCACTCATACCGTTACAGGGTGTCACTCACAAATACCTTGCAGATAAAAAAAAATGTATTTATTATTTTTCTGTGATATAATCGCAGTAGCAAGCCAGTGTGTGTCTGGCCCACAGACTGTACTGTGGCCACTGGCTAGGCCACCACTCATACCATTACAGGGTGTCACTCACAAATACCTTGTAGATAAAAAAAAATCAATTTATTATTTTTCTGTGATATAATCCCAGTTGCAAGCCAGTGTGTGTCAGGCCAACACAGACTGTACTGTGCCCACTGCCCACCACTTATATAGGGTGGCACAGTACCTTGCATGCATAGTACCACTTATCTAAAAAAAAATGACAGGCAGAGGCAGGCCACCCCGCAGGAGCCGTCGTGGTCGTGGTGCTGTGATTTCCACTGGCCCTGGAATAATGCCCAGTGTTCAGAGGCCACGTACCCTGAACCCAAAAAATTTGGAGAAAATAGTTGACTGGCTTACACAGGACACCCAATCTTCAACAGCTTCCGCTAAGAACCTTGACGCACCATCCTCCTCCAGCTCATCTTTGGTCACCTGCTCTCAAGTTACCACTCTCCCGCCCGCCGCCACCACCACCACCACTACCACCACAGCCACCACAGCCGCTTCACTTGATCCCTCAGAGGAGTTATTTACACATCAGTTGGATGAAATTAGTGATGCGCAACCATTATTGCCAGAGGATGTAGATAACAGGGATATGTCTCAGTCAGGCAGCATTACACACATGGACGTACAGTGTGATGATGATGATGATGTTGTACCCGCTGCTGCTTCCTTTGCTGAGGTGTCAGATACAAGTGAAGTGGTTGATGATGACGATGTGTCCGTGGATGCCACGTGGGTGCCTGCTCGAAGAGAAGAAGAAGAGGGGGAAAGTTCAGAAGGGGAGACAGAGAGAAGGAGGAGACGAGTTGGAAGCAGGGGGAGGTCGTCGCAAGGAGCTAGTGGCACAGTCAGACAGCATGTATCGGCACCCGGGGTCAGCCAGACAGCACGCCAATCAACGCATGCTGTTGCCACCACCAGAATGCCGTCATTGCAAAGCTCAGCAGTGTGGCATTTTTTTTGTGTGTCTGCCTCTGATAACAGCAATGCCATTTGCAACCTGTGCCAAAAGAAACTGAGTCGTGGGAAGTCCAACACCCACCTCGGTACAACTGCTTTGCGAAGGCACATGATCTCACATCACAAACGCCAATGGGATCAACACATGAGTACAAGCAGCACACAAACTCAAAGCCACCATCCTCCTCCTGGTCCAGCATCTTCAGCCACATCAACCACTGCTGTCCTCCTTGCCCCCTCTCAACCACCCGCCACTCCGCCTCTCACCTTCAGCAGTTCCATCTCATCTGCCCACAGTCAGGTGTCTGTAATGGAAATGTTTGAGCATAAGAAGCCAATGTCACAGAGTCACCCCCTTGCCCGGCGTCTGACAGCTGGCTTGACGGAACTCTTAGCCCGCCAGCTTTTACCATACCAGCTGGTGGAGTCTGAGGCCTTCAAAAAATTTGTCGCTATTGGGACACCACAGTGGAAGGTACCCGGACGAATTTTTTTCTCAAAAAAGGCAATCCCAAACCTCTACTCAGTGATTGAAAAGGAAGTCATGGCATCTCTGGCATACAGTGTTGGGGCAAGGGTCCATCTGACTACTGATACCTGTTCTGCAAAGCACGGTCAGGGCAGGTATATCACCTACACTGCGCATTGGGTCAACCTGCTGACGGCTGCCAAGCATGGAATGCGTGGCTCTGCAGCGGAGTTGGTGACACAGCCACGACTTGCAGGCAGGCCTACTGCCACCTCCTCTACTCCTCCTACTCCATCCTCTTCCATAACCTCCTTGGCTGAGTCCTCTTCTGCGTCTGGCTGCACATCAACTGAATCCCCCCAGCTCCCTAGGGGCTATTCCACATCCCGAATACGACAGTGTCACGCTGTCTTGGGGTTGACTTGCCTGAAAGCAGAGAGCCACACCGGACCAGCACCCCTGTCCGCCCTGAACGCACAGGTGGATCAGTGGCTGACCCCGCACCAACTGGAGATCGGCAAAGTGATGTGTGACAATGGAAGCAATTTGTTGGCGGCATTGAATTTGGGCAAGTTGTCACATGTGCCGTGCATGGCACATGTGTTAAATCTCATCATACAACGCTTTGTGTCTAAGTACCCAGGCTTACAGGACGTCCTCAAGCAGGCCAGGAAGGTGTGTGGCCATTTCAGGCGTTCCTACACGGCCATGGCGCACTTTTCAGACATTCAGCGCCGAAACAACATGCCAGTGAGGCGCTTGATTTGCGACAGCCCGTCACGTTGGAATTTAACACTCCTAATGTTCGACCGCCTGCTCCAACAAGAAAAAGCCGTCACGAGTATTTGTATGACCGGGGTGCTAGGACAGCCTCTGCGGAGCTAGGAATTTTTTTGCCACGTTACTGGACACTCATGCGCAATGCCTGCAGGCTCATGCGTCCTTTTGAGGAGGTGACAAACCTAGTCAGTCGCACCGAAGGCACCATCAGCGACCTCATCCCATTTGTTTTCTTCCTGGAGCGTGCCCTGCGAAGAGTGCTGGATAAGGCTGTAGATGAGCGTAAAAGAGGAAGAGGAAGAGTTGTGGTCACCATCACCACCAGAAACAGACTTGTCATCATCGCTTGCCGGACCTGCGGCAACGCTGCAAGAGGAGTATGAGGAACAGGAGTCAGAGGAGGAATGTGGCTTTGAGGAGGACGAAGACCAACCACAGCAGGCATCCCAGGGTGCTCGTTGTTGTCACCTATCTGGGACCCGTGGTGTTGTACGTGGCTGGGGGGAAGAACAGACCGTCAATGACATCAGTGAGGACGAGGAACGGGAAATGAGTAGCTCGGCATCCAACCAGGCGCAAATGGGGTCTTTCATGCTGTCATGTCTGTTGAGGGACCCTCGTATAAAAAGGATGAAGGAGAACGACCTGTACTGGGTGGCCAAGCTACTAGACCCCCGGTATAAGCAGAAAGTCGCGGAAATGTTACCAAATTACCCACAGTCAGAAAGGATGCAGCAGTTCAAAACCAAACTAAAAAATATGCTTTACACAGCTTATAAGGGGGATGTCACAGCACAACGGGAATCTAACTGGGGAAGAGGTGAAAGTAATCCTCCTCCTACCATGACCACGGTGGCAAGGACAGGACACTTTACAGATGTGTTGTTGATGGAGGACATGCAGAGCTTTTTCAGTCCTACGCATCGCCACAGCCCTTCAGGGTCCACCCTCAGAGAACAACTCAACCGACAGGTAGCAGACTAACTCGCCTTAACTGCAGATATTGACACTCTGAGGAGCGATGAACCCCTTGACTACTGGGTGTGCAGGCTTGACCTGTGGCCTGAGCTATCCCAGTTTGCGATAGAACTTCTGGCCTGCCCCGCTTCAAGTGTCCTGTCAGAAAGGACCTTCAGTGCAGCAGGAGGCATTGTCACTGACAAAAGAAGTCGCCTCAGTCAAAAAAGTGTTGACTACCTCACCTTCATTAAGATGAATGAGGCATGGATCCCGAAGGGACTGACAGTGGGGGATACGTTTGACTAACAAAAGGCCTGATGACATGCCTTGGCCTCAAAATGGTCCCCACGCTGCTGTATTTAATGTCTGCATACCAGATGACTTTTGTGAATGCTCCGCCACCAACTAGGGTTCAAGCCGCAATGTTTTAGTCACCTTTCTGCCTTGAAAACATCAATTTTTCCGGCCACTGCTACAACAGCGGCTGCAACAATAACATTATTTTTCAGGCATGTGTACATGCCTAATTTTTCTGGCCTCTGGTGCTGCACTGTGGCTGCAAAAACAAAACAAAAAAAAAAAGGCACATACAAGTGTCAATTCCCCTTCCTGATCGTTACCTTGTTGTGGTGAAGGGGCTTGCATATCACAATGAAGCGATCATCACCTCTATGAGTGTGTTGGCAATGTTGCCACACCCCAGATGATAAGGCCGTTGCTTCATTATGATAAGACCAAAATCGATCGGCTTGATAATTTTTCATAGAAAAAACATTAATTTTCTTTTTTTTTATTTAAGTTGTATGGATTTTTAATACATAACATAAAAAATCATAATAAAGTCTCTTAATAGTTTATTAGAAATAATGCAGACAATTTAAAAAATCCCCATCAATTCCAATACAAAGCAAGTACAAAGCTCAGAACTAAATTATTGCAGTATGTCGTAAGGGTTCGTTAATTCGACAATGGTTAATCAATTCGACACACGTCCCCGGATAGGGGACGTAACAGGGATTAAACTGATAGGAATAATACTAGTTAAGACACCATATAGGGTGTCACAGCACATTGCTCCGTGCACGTGCAGTGCCCCAACTTGGGAGTAAGAGGACCGACCAAGCTGCTTTTTCCATCTCCTGGTTCCTAAAATCAATTCAGTTTGGTGTATCAGAGTTTGGTCTGTCACTGTGCAGGCAGTCGAAAGTACCCGGCCTAATTTTTTTTCACAAAAGGCAATCCCTGATATGGGACGTAACAGGGATTAAACTGATGAGAATAGTACTACAGAAAATACCACTCATATCGGGTGTGACAGTAAATTGCACCGCGCAGACGCAGTGACCGTGGATTTAAACAAAGGGGAGGGAGCCAGCGTCTTTTTAACCATCTCCCCGTTCGAAAAATCTATTCAATAAATGGACCCCAGATTGGGGACGTAACAGGGATTAAACTGATGAGAAGAGAACTACAGAAAATACCACTCATATCGGGTGTGACAGTAAATTGCACGGCGCAGACGCAGTGACCGTGGATTCAAACAAAGGGGAGGGAGCCAGCGTCTTTTTAACCATCTCCCCGTTCGAAAAATCAATTAAATTCACCTTTCGGGGACCCTTGGTGTTGTACGTGGCTGGGTGGAGGAAGAAACCTTCAATGACATCAACGGGACATGGCTAGCTTGGTATCCAACCTTGTGCAAATGGGGAGTTTGCGGTTGGGCAAATGCACTGTTTGCGGTTGTTTGCGGTTCATTAAAAGGGGAGTTTGGTCTGTCAATGTCTGTGAAGCGGGCGTAAACCTTACACTACCTGATCGATAAAACATCATACCTGATCGTATACACACACTGGATGTTTTAAACCACGTTGTTCAATATATTTTAGGATTGTTAGTTGATTTATGCCCTTTATGGATTAAAATCCAACTCTGCGTCAACTATGTAATTTTCAATGGGGGTTTTGCCATGGATCCCCCTCTGCCATGCCACAGTCCAGGTGTTAGTCCCCTTGAAACAACTTTTCCATCACTACTGTGGCTAGAAAGAGTCCCTGTGGGTTTTAAAATTCGCCTGCCTATTGAAGTCAAGGGCGGTTCGCCCGGTTTGCCCGTTCGCGAACATTTGCAGAAATTCGCCTTCGCCGATCGCGAACGGAAAATTTTATGTTCGCGACATCTCTACCAACCACCCCCGTGATTTATTTTTTACCAAAGTTCACAAATATCCCGTCAATTTGCCAGGGAGACCATTAATCTTGGGGATCGATTCCCTTACTAGCAGAGTCTCAGAGTATGTTGCTTTCTTCCTCCAGAAGTATGTGCAGACGATGTCTTTATATCTGTCACGAGGGTGTCAAGAGCCACGTCTGACTCCGTTATACCCGGGGTCAGGAAGTCGCAGCGGGTGGCTGCGCGCTCTATGTCTAAAGATCACGTTGTTTCTTAGTGATTGTTTTCTGTGTTTGCCTTGCAATCCTTTTTGTCTCACTCAGGGATCCGTAGCTTCTCCTCCTCAGCTGTTTCTTGTCTGCCACTCCCAACCTCCTTATATTCTCCTCTCACACTTCTCTAGTTGCCAGTTATAGAGATTCCTGCCTGGACATCTATACTGACCCACTGGAGCTGTGAATCCTGGTTGTTGTTCCAGAGTGCTACCCTCCGGATCCCTGTTGGGCTTTTTGTTGTCTCCTGTTGTCGCCCACCTGGGATTATATGTTTAGTCTGTATTGTTTGTCCTCCCCTTGGTGTTTTCATTTAGAGCTAGTGGTGCGGACTAGTGTTCTCACCGCCCTGTTCACTATCCAGGGCTCATCTTAGGGAAAGCCAGGGTTTTAGGCACGTGATCGGCGTACGGGTGAGGAACCCGTCTAGGGACGTCAGGGCAGCCAGGTGCCAGCCGCAAGGTGAGTCAGGGGTCACCACCTTCCCTCTCACTTGGGCAGGGCCTTCCTCTTTCCCTCCCTCTGTGTCACGTATGTGATAGTCACGCCGATCGTGATATTATAACTGGCCCTTATTTTTTGGGAGAAACAAAAAAAAAAAAAAAAAATAATTCTCTCTACTTAGAATCCAATATGGATCCTATTGCTGCTTTGGCAAAACAGCTTCAAGGCCTGTCTTTGGAGGTGGCAGGATTGAAGGCGTCTGTCCTCCAACAACAGCAGCAAATGCAGCAGACCGCAAGCCCAGCGGTTGCTATGGGTAACCAGGTTGTTACAGAACCCAAGGTTGTCCTTCCTGACAGATTTTCTGGGGGCAGGGACAAATTTGTGACGTTCCGTGAGGCCTGCAAATTATATTTTAAGCTGCGCCCTTACTCCTCAGGTAATGAAGAACAGCGGGTGGGGATTGTTATTTCCCTGCTTCAGGGGGACCCGCAGTCCTGGGCGTTCTCGTTACCCCCTGGTTCCCAGGCTCTCCGGTCAGTGGAGGGATTTTTTGGGGCTTTGGGTCTCATATATGATGACCCTGACCGAGTCGCCCTGGCCGAGTCGAAGTTACGGAGACTCCTACAGGGAGATCGGCCAGCAGAGGAATATTGCTCAGAGTTCCGTAGGGGGGCTACGGATACTCAGTGGAACGACCCGGCTCTCAGGAGTCAGTTCTGCTCTGGGTTATCTGAAAGGGTTAAGGATGCGCTGGCGCTGTATGAGACCCCCCTTTCCCTTGATGCTGTTATGTCCCTCTCTATCAGAATAGATCTTAGGGAGAGATCGAAAATTCCTGAGCAATTGGTAACCTCTCCCAAGCAGCAGTTAGTCTGTACTGACTTAGATGAGCCTATGCAGCTAGGAGGAACTTCTCGTCAGGTCCGTCCTCCTGAGGTTCGCCGTAGGTGGGGGGCTTGTTTTTTCTGTGGGGGGAGGGGTCATTTCATTAATGTCTGTCCCTCCTTTCTCAAAAACAAAAGACCGTCGGAAAACTACTAACCCCAGGCTGTGCGGAGGATGTCAGCCGGGGGGTATACGTTTCCTCCATAAGAACATCTCAATTTGTGTTGCCAGCGGTTATTGTTTTTGGTGTTAAGACGGAGTCTATTTCTTTTTTTCTAGACAGTGGAGCAGGGGTAAATTTGATAGATGCCCATTTTGCCCGCACTATGGGTTTGGCTCTCTGTACGCTGCAGAGACCTATTCCCATATTCGCCATTGATTCTGCTCCTCTGTCTCAGAGAAACCTCACTCACATTGTCCATAATTTACACCTTCGGGTAGGGGACCACCATAATGAGTGTCTTTCATGTTACGTTCTGGAGGGCCTTCCCTCTCCTGTGGTATTGGGTCTTCCCTGGTTGGTAGCGCACAATCCAGTGGTGGATTGGCAGGCCAGGGAGATATTGGAGTGGAGTGAGCATTGCAGAGAGAATTGCTTAAATAACAATTGCTTAATCGCCTCCATAGCTTCCCTACCTACATTTATTTCGGACTTTGAGGACGTTTTTTCTGAAAAGGGTTGTCAGAAGCTACCACCTCATCGTCCTTATGATTGCCCGGTTAACCTGATTCCCGGTGCAAAATTACCCAAGTCCAGGTTGTATAATCTTTCGGGTCCCGAGAGACAAGCCATGAAAGATTATATCTCCGAGAGTCTGGCTAAGGGACACATCAGACCCTCTTCTTCACCCGTGGCTGCAGGGTTTTTCTTTGTTAAAAAGAAAGATGGGGGCCTGCATCCTTGCCTAGATTTCCGTGAGCTAAACCGGATAACCGTCCGAGACCCATACCCTCTTCCTCTCATTCCTGACCTTTTTAATCAGATTGCGGGTGCTAGGTGGTTCTCCAAACTTGATCTTAGGGGGGCCTACAATCTGATTCGTATCAAGGAGGGGGATGAGTGGAAGACAGCTTTTAACACCCCTGAGGGGCATTATGAAAATTTAGTCATGCCTTTCGGTCTGACCAATGCCCCTGCTGTCTTCCAACATTTCGTTAACGATATTTTTAGTCATCTCATCGGCAGGTTTGTAGTCATATACCTAGATGATATCTTAATTTATTCGGCTGATCTGAAAACACATGAAGTACATGTCAGGCAAGTACTGCAGGTCCTATGGACGAATAAATTATATGCGAAAATTGAAAAATGTGTCTTCGCCGTTCAGGAAATACAGTTCCTGGGATATCTATTATCTGCTTCAGGTTTCCGTATGGATCCTAGGAAGGTCCAGGCAATTTTAGATTGGGATCTTCCTGAGAACCTTAAAGCTCTACAACGGTTTTCTGGGTTTCGCAAATTTCTATAGAAAGTTCATTAAAAATTATTCAGTGATCGTTAAACCCCTTACTGACATGACTAGGAAGGGGACTGATTTTTCTAAATGGTCTGACGCCGCTAAAATTGCATTTTCCTCTCTAAAAGAGAGATTTACCTCGGCACCTGTTCTAATTCAACCTGATGTCTCCCAGCCTTTTATTGTTGAAGTAGATGCGTCAGAGGTGGGAGTGGGGGCTGTATTGTCTCAGGGTCCGTCTCCTGGCAAATGGCATCCTTGCGCTTTCTTTTCCAAAAAGTTATCTACAGCAGAAAATAACTATGATATTGGAAATAGGGAACTGTTGGCGATTAAACTGGCGTTTGAAGAATGGCGTCACTTCTTAGAGGGAGCAATCCACCCCGTCACGGTGATTACGGATCACAAAAACCTTCTGTACCTAGAATCGGCTAAGCGTCTCACCCCTAGACAAGCTAGGTGGTCGCTATTCTTTACCAGATTTAACTTTGTAATCACCTATCGTCCGGGGGCAAAAAATACCAAGGCAGACGCGTTATCTCGTAGTTTCCCTGGAGGGGGTAATGTTAGTGATCCGGTACCTATTTTACAAAGAGGAGTGGTTGTCTCTGCTGTACACTCTGTTCTAGAGGGAAGGGTGTTAGAGGCCCAGGGGGACGCCCCGGCCTCTTGCCCCTCAGAGAAATTGTTTGTACCGTTAAACCTGCGTCTTGAATTATTAAAGGAACATCATAATTCGGCACTTGCTGGGCACCCGGGTAGTAAAGCAACCTTGGAGCTATTGTCTCGTCGTTTTTGGTGGCCAAGGTTGCGTCAGGATGTAATGGATTTCGTGTCTACTTGTTCTACTTGTGCACGCACGAAAGTCTCTCATACACGTCCAGCAGGGTCTTTATTGCCACTTTTCATCCCCAATAGGCCATGGACACATCTATCAATGGATTTCATCATTGACTTACCTTTGTCTGCGGGTAAAACAGTTATCTTGGTAGTAGTAGACAGGTTTAGCAAAATGGTACACTTTATTGCGCTACCCGCACTTCCTAATGCTAAGACTCTTGCTCAGGTGTTTATCAGTGAAATCGTGAAGCTTCACGGGGTCCCTTCCGATGTGGTTTCGGATCGGGGAACCCAGTTTATTTCTAAGTTTTGGAAAGCTTTTTGTTCCCGTTTGGGGGTACACTTATCCTTTTCCTCAGCTTTCCATCCTCAGTCGAATGGACAGACTGAGCGTACCAACCAAAACCTAGAAACATATTTAAGGTGTTTTGTGTCTGAAAACCAAGAGGTGTGGTCATCATATTTACCGTTAGCCGAGTTTGCCATAAATAATCGCTGTCAGGAATCCACTGGCAAGTCACCATTTCTTGGTGCATACGGTTTTCATCCCCAATTTTGTACTTTCAAAGAGGGGGGTCTTCTGGGGTTCCCGAAGAGGAACGGTTTTCTTCATCTCTTTCATCGGTATGGCAGAAGGTGCAAGCTAACTTGAAAAATATGAGTGGTAAATATAAATGCATGGCCGATAAGAAACGGTCGCCAGGTCCGGACCTAGGAGTGAATGACTATGTGTGGTTGTCTACTAGGAATATTAAGTTGAAGGTTCCTTCTTGGAAACTGGGTCCTAGGTTCATTGGTCCTTATAAAATAGTAGCCGTCATTAACCCTGTGGCTTTTCGCCTGGAGCTACCTCAGACTTTTAAGATCCATAACGTCTTCCATAAGTCGTTACTCAAGAAGTATGTTCCACCTCTAGAACCATCACCGCTGCCACCTCCTCCTGTTATTGTGGATGGTAATCTGGAGTTTCAAATATCCAGAATTGTTGATTCTCGTCGGGTCCGCCGCTCTCTTCAGTATCTAGTGCATTGGAGGGGTTACGGTCCCGAGGAAAGAATGTGGGTTCCAGCGTCAGAGGTAAACGCCAACAGGTTAATTCAGGCTTTCCATGCCTCTCATCCTGAGAGACCTGGTCCTGAGTGTCCGGAGGCCCCTCGTGAAAGGGGGGGTAATGTCACGAGGGTGTCAAGAGCCACGTCTGACTCCGTTATACCCGGGGTCAGGAAGTCGCAGCGGGTGGCTGCGCGCTCTATGTCTAAAGATCACATTGTTTCTTAGTGATTGTTTTCTGTGTTTGCCTTGCAATCCTTTTTGTCTCACTCAGGGATCCGTAGCTTCTCCTCCTCAGCTGTTTCTTGTCTGCCACTCCCAACCTCCTTATATTCTCCTCTCACACTTCTCTAGTTGCCAGTTATAGAGCTTCCTGCCTGGACATCTATACTGACCCACTGGAGCTGTGAATCCTGGTTGTTGTTCCAGAGTGCTACCCTCCGGATCCCTGTTGGGCTTTTTGTTGTCTCCTGTTGTCGCCCACCTGGGATTATATGTTTAGTCTGTATTGTCTGTCCTCCCCTTGGTGTTTTCCTTTAGAGCTAGTGGTGCGGACTAGTGTTCCCACCGCCCTGTTCACTATCCAGGGCTCATCTTAGGGAAAGCCAGGGTTTTAGGCACGAGATCGGTGTACGGGTGAGGAACCCGTCTAGGGACGTCAGGGCAGCCAGGTGCCAGCCGCAAGGTGAGTCAGGGGTCACCACCTTCCCTCTCACTTGGGCAGGGCCTTCCTCTTTCCCTCCCTCTGGGTCACGTATGTGATAGTCACGCCGATCGTGATAATATCTAAAAGATACAGAAGATGTATTAAAAATAATAGGGTATGTTTTTAGTGACTGCAGATGTTACGTTCCTGTAAAGCATTATACCCATGGACATAGGCTTGAAAGCCATAGAATTTTCTCTCAGCAAGGATGAAAATATAGCATATAAACAAATAATATTTATTATAAAATGCATAGAATTTTGCTTTACCCACAATTATTTCTGGTATAGGGAAAACTACTACAATGGGAACGAAATTCACTCTGAGTTTCGCAAACTTATTCATGACATTATTAGGAAACTTTATATATATATATATATATATATATATTAAGTCTAAGGCTTTGGAAAAGATAAATCGATGATTGTCTACCGGTTAGTTTTCTGGATCTTAAAATCTTCATAGTGAAAATTTTTTAATGAAAATTCCAATGAATTGGAATGGGTACATAGTTGTTACTAGCTGCCATTAAAAACATTGGATGAAAATCATTCCCAAGGGGAAACCTGGGGAAAGAAGCTGTGATGAGATCTACATGAGGAGAGGTAAGTGAAGGGAGAGACAGAGCAATGCTGGGAGTTGTGGTTATTTAACTGGGACTGTATGTTAGGGCTGAAGGGAGGGATGTTATTTACATGGAACTGTGTGTTGGAGGTGGCTTGGGAGGGGGTCATGTTATTTACATGGGACTGTATGTTGATGGCGGCTGTGGGAGGGAGTGATGTTATTTACATGGCACTGAATGTTGAGGGGGCAATGTTATTTACATGGGACTATATGCTGAAGGTGGCTGGTGGGGGGAATGATGTTATTTACATGGGACTGAATGTTGAGGGGGTGATGTTTACATGAGATTGCATGTTGGAGGCGGCTGGGGAGGAGGTGATGTTATTTACATGGGACTGTATTTTGGATGGGGCTGGAGAGATGGTGTGGTGTTATTTACATGGGACTCTTTGGCGGAGAGAGGGAAATAGTGTTATTTACATGGGACTGTATCTTGGAGGGGCTGAAAAGAGGGGAATGATGGTATTTACATAGGACTGTATTTTGGAGGGTGCAGGAGAGATGGTGTGATGTTATTTACATGTGTCACAACCAGACAGCTGAGAAGCTCTGAGAGAAGCCTTTCAGAACCTCCTCCTTGAGTTTTCTTTGTTTTGGTTTTCAGTTCCTCATCTCGTTAGCCTCTCTCAATGTAGTTTGACTGATTGCATCCCTTTAAATTCCTCCCCATAATGCATTAGTGTGCGGTTTATACAGCTTCCTGGAGTGTGTGTGCATGCTGATCCTATTTCCCAGTCTTCTACAAGTTAAGTGTTGTACATTCATTTGTGATTTTTTCTGTTTGCTGGATCCCAGGTGACCCTGACTCCCTCCATGTCTAGTGTAGGGAGCCGGTGGTCGTGTCCCTTCACTATTGTAGGGTGTTCAGGTGTTATATAGTCGAGGTACGAGGATATGCGATCATCCACCATTGGGATTATCGCATAGGCTGAGCAGTAAGGGAGAGAGCCAGGTCTGATGCAGGGGTCTCCCTTTTTGTTCCTTAGTTTTGGATCCAGTGAGTCATATATTCATTTTGCATTGTCTTGTTTCCTGTACACCTTCCGTGACATTATAAACCGCCAAAACCGTCTCAAGCATGGATCCGGTTTCACTTTTGACTGAACGCTTCCAGGGTCTTTCATTGGAGGTAGCTGATCTCCGTAAGACTCTTTCTCAGTTTCTAGTGACCGGTTCAGCTTGCGTTCATGGAGTTTGTTCTGAGCCTAAGATCTCGCTCCCGGATACGTTCTCCGGGGGTAGTGAGAATTTTGTGCGTTTCAGAGAGGCTTGCAAACTCCATTTTCGCCTTCTTCCCCATTCCTCTGGTGATGAGGAACGGAGGGTGGGGATCATTATATCGCTGCTCAGGGGTAACGCTCAGTCGTGGGCCTTTTCGCTGCCGGTGGGGGCACGGCCCCTCCGTTCAGTGGATGAATTCTTTTTAGCCCTGGGTCAGATATATGATGATCCGGATCGTGTTGCTTTGGCTGAGTCTAGACTACGTCTGTTATGCCAGGGTAAACAATCCGCAGAGATATACTGCTCAGAATTTCGGAGATGGGCAGCTGATACTGGTTGGAATGATGCTGCACTCCGAAGTCAATTTTGCCATGGTCTTTCAGAGGGATTGAAAGATGCATTTGCCTTTCATGAGAGGCCTATCTCCTTGGACTCTGCTATGTCTCAGGCCGTTCGTATTGACAGGCGTCTTAGAGAGAGAGGAGAGATCTCTCCTTCCTGTCATACTCAGTCCCAGGACAGTGCAGCGGTCTCATTCTGTGCGCAGGGGTCTCAGTCGCTGTCAGCCCCTTCTGAGCAGGAGCCCATGCAGCTGGGGTTGATTGCCTCTGACAATAGAAGATTCAGCCCGCATGGGAAGGTTTGTTTTTGTTGTGGAGGTATAAATCATTTGGCAAATGTTTGTCCCTCTAGGAGATTCAGGCAGTTTTCTGGGAGTAATAAAGAAACAAAAAGGAAAAAATCTTTTAAAAATGTTCCATCTGTTACTATTGGCAGGGTTGAGGCGGAAATTGAAGGTTTTCCGTTTGCTTGTAGTTCCCGTTTTGTCCTGCCTGCCAGGGTGGCGCTAGAGAGCAAGAACATTTTTTGTGAGATTTTTGTAGATAGTGGAGCAGCTGTCAATCTCATTGATAATCATTTTGCGATAACTCATGGTTTCCAGGTGTGCACTTTGGGAAAGGATATTCCTGTTTTTGCTATTGATTCCGCTCCACTTTCTCAGAAATCATTAAAGGGCATAGTTCACAATATTCGTTTAATTGTGAGTGATGCTCATGTTGAGGATGTGTCATGTTTCGTCCTTAGCGGATTACCTACTCCTCTTGTGTTGGGGCTACCCTGGCTCACTAAACATAACCCCACCATTGATTGGCAAGCGAGGCAAATAAATGGTTGGAGTGACTTTTGCAGAGAGAATTGCCTCACGACATCTGTTTCTGAGGTTTCTACTAAGACTGTACCACCTTTTCTCTCTGAATTTTCGGATGTCTTCTCTGAGAGTGGAGTTCAGGATTTGCCCCCGCACAGGGAGTACGATTGCCCTATTAATCTCATCCCAGGCGCCAAGCTGCCTAAATCTCGTTTATACAATCTTTCCCAACCTGAAAGGGTCGCTATGCGTGCTTATATCTCGGAGAGTCTGAGAAAAGGACACATACGACCCTCGAAGTCACCTGTTGCCGCTGGTTTTTTCTTTGTTAAGAAAAAAGATGGTTCTTTAAGACCTTGTCTGGATTTCAGGGAGCTGAACAGTATCACTATTCGTGACCCTTATCCGCTTCCTCTGATCCCGGACCTGTTTAACCAGATTGTTGGGGCTAAAGTCTTTTCCAAATTAGATCTAAGAGGGGCATACAACCTGGTCAGGGTCAGAGAAGGAGACGAATGGAAGACGGCCTTCAATACCCCTGAGGGCCATTTTGAGAATTTGGTTATGCCTTTTGGTTTGATGAATGCCCCAGCCGTTTTTCAGCATTTCGTGAACAGCATTTTTATCATTTAATGGGAAAATTTGTATTAGTGTATTTGGATGACATTTAGATTTTTTCTCCTGATTTCAAAACTCATAAGGAACACTTACGTCAGGTCTTGCTCATCCTGCGGGAGAATAAATTATACGCGAAACTGGAAAAATGTGTGTTTGCGGTTCCAGAAATTCAATTTCTGGGGTTTCTTCTCTCCGCTTCTGGTTTTCGCATGGACCCCGAGAAGGTCCGCGCTGTGCTTGAGTGGGAGCTTCCTGAGAATCAGAAGGCGCTGATGCGTTTTTTGGGCTTTGCCAATTATTACAGGAAGTTTATTTTGAATTATTCCTCTATTGTTAAACCACTCACTGATATGACCAGAAAGGGGGTAGATTTTTCTTCCTGGTCGGTAGAGGCGCGTAAGGCCTTTTCTAATATCAAGGAGAGTTTTGCTTCCGCTCCCATCTTGGTACAACCTGATATTTCTCTACCCTTCATAGTTGAGGTTGATGCTTCTGAGGTGGGTGTGGGTGCGGTCTTGTCTCAGGGTTCCTCTCCTGCCAAATGGCGACCGTGTGCCTTTTTCTCGAAGAAACTCTCCTCCGCAGAGAGAAATTACGATGTGGGAGATAGGGAATTGTTGGCCATCAAGTTGGCTTTTGAGGAATGGCGCCATTGGCTAGAGGGAGCCAGACACCCTATTACCGTGTTTACTGACCATAAAAATCTGGCCTACTTGGAGTCAGCCAAGCGTCTGAACCCGAGACAGGCCAGATGGTCTTTGTTCTTTTCAAGGTTTAATTTTGTTGTCACGTTCCGCCCTGGGGTTAAGAATGTGAAGGCAGATGCCCTGTCACGTTGTTTTCCGGGAGGTGGGAATTTTGAAGACCCGGGTCCCATTTTGGCTGAAGGTGTGGTGGTCTCTGCTCTTTTTCCTGAATTGGAGGCAGAGGTGCAGGCAGCCCAGTCAGAGGCTCCTGATCTTTGTCCTCCTGGGAGGTTGTTTGTGCCTCTCGCTTTAAGACACAAGATTTTTAAGGAACACCACGATACGGTCCTTGCTGGGCACCCGGGGGCAAGAGCCACAGTGGATCTCATCGCTCGGAGATTCTGGTGGCCTGCGCTTCGTAAGTCGGTTGAGGGTTTTGTGGCAGCCTGCGAGACTTGCGCTCGTGCCAAAGTCCCTCATTCACGGCCATCAGGTCCTCTCCTTCCCTTACCCATTCCTTCCCGTCCTTGGACACATCTGTCCATGGACTTCATAACGGACCTGCCTCGTTCCTCGGGGAAGACTGTGATTCTGGTGGTGGTGGACCGTTTTAGCAAAATGGTGCATTTCATCCCTTTTCCTGGTTTGCCCAATGCTAAGACGCTGGCGCAGGCATTTATTGATCACATTGTCAAATTGCATGGTATTCCTTCAGACATAGTCTCTGATAGGGGCACGCAGTTTGTTTCCAGATTCTGGAAGGCTTTCTGTTCTCGCTTGGGGGTTCGGTTGTCATTCTCTTCTGCTTTCCACCAGCAGTCGAATGGCCAGACAGAGCGCGTCAATCAGAATCTGGAGACATATCTGCGCTGTTTTGTGGCGGAGAATCAGGAGGATTGG
Organism: Bufo gargarizans; assembly: GCF_014858855.1. Classification (NCBI taxonomy): domain Eukaryota; kingdom Metazoa; phylum Chordata; class Amphibia; order Anura; family Bufonidae; genus Bufo; species Bufo gargarizans. The sequence goes on along the minus strand of NC_058080.1, from coordinate 405,962,199 downwards.
TGTTCTTTTTTGTCCCTTGCTGAGTTTGCTTTAAATAACTGTCGTCAGGAGTCCTCTGATAAGTCACCATTTTTTGGTGCATATGGGTTTCATCCGCAGTTTGGGACTTTCTCGGGAGAGGGGTCTTCTGGTTTACCTGATGAGGACAGATCTGGTGTGGTTGTCTACCAAGAATATTAAATTGAAGGTTCCCTCCTGGAAGTTGGGTCCTAGGTTTATTGGGCCTTACAAAATCCTGTCTGTCATCAATCCTGTTGCCTACCGTCTTGATCTTCCTCAGACTTGGAAGATAATGTTTTTCATAAGTCCTTATTGAAACCTTATGTTCAACCCATTGTACCCTCGCATTTGCCTCCTCCTCCGATTATGGTTGATGGGAATCTTGAATTTCAGGTCTCTAGGATTGTGAATTCTCGTCTTGTCCGCGGTTCTCCAGTACCTCATTCATTGGGAGGGTTATGGTCCTGAGGAGAGGATGTGGGTCCCAGTGACGGACATTAAGGCCACTCGTCTCATCAGGGCTTTCCATAGGTCCCATCCTGAGAAGGTGGGCTCTGAGTGTCCGGAGTCCACTCGTAGAGGTAGGGGCACTGTCACAACCAGACAGCTGAAAAGCTCTGACAGAAGCCTTTCAGAACCTCCTTCTTGAGTTTTCTTTGTTTTGGTTTTCAGTTCTTCATCTCGTTAGCCTCTCTCAGCTGTCATGTAGTTGGACTGATTGCATCCCTTTAAATTCCTCCCCATAATGCATTAGTGTGCGGGTTATACAGCTTCCTGGAGTGTGTGTGCATGCTGATCCTATTTCCCAGTCTTCTACAAGTTAAGTGTTGTACATTCATTTGTGATTTTCTGTTTGCTGGATCCCAGGTGACCCTGACTCCCTCCGTGTCTAGTGTAGGGAGCCGGTGGTCGTGTCCCTTCACTATTGTAGGGTGTTCAGGTGTTATATAGTCGAGGTACGAGGATATGCGATCATCCACCATTGGGATTATCGCATAGGCTGAGCAGTAAGGGAGAGAGCCAGGTCTGATGCAGGGGTCTCCCTTTTTGTTCCTTAGTTTTGGATCCAGTGAGTCACATATTCATTTTGCATTGTCTTGTTTCCTGTACACCTTCCGTGACAACATGGGCCTGTATGGTGGACGGGGGAATATAATTACAAGGGGCACTGCAAGGGGCATTATAAATACCGGGGGCACTTCAGGGTGACCATTATAACAGTAGGGGCAGTATAAATACTGGGGGCACTGTAGGGGTATTATAAATCCAGGGGACATTAGATGTTCTTATTACTACTGGGGGCTCTATAGGAGGGACATATAGATCTGCCTTATTTCTACTAAGAGCACTATGGGGGGGCCTTAGTACTACTGAGGGGTCTGTAGAGAACTTTATTGCCACTGGGGAAAAAAAGGGGGCCTTATTTCTACTGGGGGCTCTGTGAGGGAATTATTAATACTGGAGGGCTCTTCTACTAATGGTGGCATTCTTGGGGAGCATTATCACTGTTGGGGGCACTGTAGGGGGCAGTATTACTAATGGGGGCATTCTAGAAGGGAATTACTTTTGGTGGGACTATGAGGAGTACTATTACTATGGGGGCACTCATATTTCTTCAGGATAGTATTTGGGGGTATTGGGGAGCACAGCGAGCAGCAGAATAACACTGTGGGGACTCCAGGTTGGGGGATGATGATAGAAATGTGCGGAAGCTAAGAAGTGTGTGTCACACTCTGCAGAGAGGAGGCACAGCTGAGAGAAGTTATACAAACCTAATGGAGAAGATGATGACAGAGAAGATCTACATCAGAGGAAACGTCACCTGGAGGCCTTGGATGTGACAGGTATGTGCTGCTGTATAGCAAGTACAGCAAAATCCGGTGTGTGGGAGGAGGGGGGGGGAATAAGAGAACTGGGCCATATTCATTGGGGCTTGAGCCTTTTGAGATACTAGCAACGCCCCTGTCCGACAGTGAGAAATAAAGTAGTGCACAGCAGTCTGAATAGTAATAATGAACAGTCATCCAAAAGCGCATTCACATGGTGCAGTTTTTGCATAGCATGGAAAAACCGGTCCCAAGGGAAGAAAAAGAGGAAAACAGAAAATGTATTCTAACAATAGAAAAAAATAATATGAGATACAGAGGGAGCTAATGTGTTAACACACTGAATATGTAGAGAGGACGATGAGGAAATTAAAAACGAGAGTCCAAGAACATATCAGGAATATTAAAAAGGGCTTAAAGACCCACAGTGTGTCCCAACATTTAAAAAAATTTCATGGCAAGAACCCCAGGGGCCTCATGTTTACAGCAGTAGAGCTGGTAAAAGACAAATGGAGAGGCGGAGATCCCATTAAGAACATAAATAGGAAGGTTGAATAGATATACTATTTGAATACACTGCAGCCTATGGGTCTGAACATTGAGCTAGAGATAAATGTGTGCATTGTAGAGTAATTTCTATCACGGAGAATAAATAGATTTTACTGTTAGGTACATTAGTCTTCATAGGTGTACACAGTAAACAAGTCATTACGATGTATTCCTTCCAAATAGGAATATTAGTTGGAAACAGCATAGATTTAGAAGTGAGAATTAATGTAAAGAAACTAAGTATTCTCACTGGGGAAGGCATCACAGTTAGTAAAGGGATTCCCGGTGCTGATTGGGTGGAGTAGTCACATGCCTCCATTCATGAAGTGAGTGGGGTTCACTGATTGGTTGGAATAGTCATGTGACCCCATTTATGTAGATAGTAGGGTATTATGAATGAAATAACCGGCAACGGAAGGTGTGATTCATGAAGAAAGTAGATTCTGAACCCGGACATATCTCCTTCTTAACCCAGGCAGCCCCTCTGAGATAAGCAGCAAAGCATTTCATTCCAATGCTCTCCCTTGCCCTGCGCTGAATTGCGCAGGGCAAGGGCTTTTTCATTAGATCCAGTGATGTACCGGGCTTTCTATGGGTAAGCTAGGTGGAGTGAGCCTGGTAAAACAGGCTAGGGCAAAGCTAAATCCCACCCATCAGGGCAGGTGACGTCACCAGCAACACTGCTAGGCGGAAGCCTTCGCCTACCAGTGAAAAATGTAAACTAAAAAGTCTTTGCCCTAGTCGATACAGCGCAGGACAAGGGAGAAGATCGGAGCATGAAATGCTCAGATGCTCATCTTATAGGAGCTGCCTAGGTGAAAAAGGGGATATATCTGGTTTCAACTCTGAACCTGGACAACCCCTTGACTAACTTGAGGAAGGTGTTTTATGTTATTTATATATCCGTTTAAGTATTATTAATGTCATATGAGTATGGTCTGATTCCAAGATGGGAGTAACTACAAGGATTAGTGGAGTATATGAATACCTCCCTCTCTGATTGTTTGTGAGTTTCTGCCCCTGATGAAGCGCAGCGAAACCTGGGTCGGTCAAGGACTGAAATAAATGTTATCTACTGTTTTACAAGCTAACTTCTTGTAAGTGAACAAAAGTGGTTTAACTCTTGAATGCTGCAGTATGTCACTATGCGGCATAGGCACAGGAGAAGAGAACAAGAGAACCACTACCAACGATCAATTGCAACACAAAAGGAAGTGGAGATTGAAAGTAAAGAGTGACACCTCTGTGGATGTCTCCCATAGATGGAGTGGTTCCATAGTGTGATGAGCTTCTAACCCTTTGGACCATCTTCTGGCTGAACCTGCGGTCTGGTAACTTGTGGACATATAACTATGAAAAGTTATCGGGGTCAGGATATCACTATGAAAAGAAATAAAATGTTTTCCATATTATTTATTTTGTTTCAGTATTAAAACACAAAAAAAACTATATAAATGTGGTATTGTCGTAATCATACTGACCTGGAGAATTAAGGTAACAGATCATTTTTAGCACATAGGGAATGCTGTAAAAACCAAACTCATAAAACTGTGGCGGAATTAACTTTTATTTTCTAATTCTACCCCATTTGGATTTTTTTTTCCAGCTTCCCAGTACATGGTATGTGATAGTAAAACTTGTCCCACAAAAAACAAGCCCTTATATGGCTATGTGAACAGAAAAATAAAAAAGTTATGGCTCTGGGAAGGCAGGGAGTGAAAAATGAAAATGGCGGGGGTAGAAGGGGTTAAATACGTGGACTGCTGACAATTCTCTCTTTGCTTGTTTATAGCTACATGCGTTATCAAAAGTCGTGAATACAAAAGCTCGTCAGGATGAAAAATTGTCTTGCAAACAGTAAATACCATGAATACAGTAAATTGTCAAGCAGTTTTATAGAGTGAACAAAAGCAAGAACCCTTTTTCCTGACTAATAGTGTTGATCTTGAATATTCTAATCTCTAATTTTTATTGCGAATATTGCCACTTCGAAGAATTCGCGAATATCTAGAATATAGTGCTATATCTTCGTAATCGTGAATATTCTAGATTTTTTTTCATCAGTACCCATGATCCCTCACTGCTTCTTGCTTGTGGGCCAATGAGAAGGCTGCAGTATATTTGACTTTAGGAGTAGCGTTGATCGCAAATTTTCGTATTGAGAATTTTTATTGAGAATTTTACAATAGCCGATTTCCCCAATCAAGAAAATAATGACTGGTGATCACGAATTCTCGAGTTTGCGAATATATGACGAATATTCGCCCAAATATTCGTGAAATATCGCAAATTCTAATATTGCCCCTGCCAATCATCACTACTGACTAAGGCCAAGTTCACATCAACGTTATATTTTTCTGTTGTTTTGCGCCATTAGAGATAAAGAAAAATGGAAATAACGGAAGTGCCATATAGGGCACATAAATGACCTGAATGCAGCTGAACACACTGCAGTGGAATCCGTTCATTTTCCATTCGGAATCCTGTTTTTACTTCCTGATAAAAAAAAGTCCTGCTTGCAGGACCTATTCATCTGGTCTTTTTGAACTGAGCCTCCAACGCAGATGTGTACTCGCCCTTAGGGGTAAAGGGTTTGTTAGGTTTGAAGGATTTTATTGTTGATGGCCTAACCTCAGGATACGCCATCAATATGTGGTCAGTGTTGGTCTGACAGCCCCCATCCCCAGCTGCTCTGCACTAATCCTGGTGCCTGAAGTCAGTGCCAAAACTACATATCTCCACCTGGTGTGTAGTGGTTTACTGCAGTACTGCCCTTATTAAAGTGAATGGGAGCAGCACTCCAATTATCAGTTTTATCCACTGTACAATGAATGGAGCGGTGTAGTTCTAGTGCAGTAAATCAGGAAACAGCTGGTTAGTGGGCGTTCGGGGTGTCAGACCCCCCCCCCCCCACCCCAATAAAATACTGATGGCATTTCCTGAGGGAGGCCACCAATAGTAAAATCCTGGAATACTCCTTTAAGTCTCAGATTGCCTTCATTATCATATAACAATAATCTCAACTAGTGATGAGCGAATCGACGTCGGATGAAACATCCAAAGTCAATTTGCGTAAAACTTTGTTTCAATACTGTACGGCGCGAGTGAAGTTATTACTTTGCGAAGTCTTGCGAGACATTTCATAATAACTTCATAAATTTATTTCTACTGTAAAAAAACATTTCCCAAACTCGGGTTCGGTTCCAAGGTACCACTTGGAACTGAACCTAAGTTCGGGAAATGTTTTTTACAGTAGAACTCAATTTAAGAAGTTATTATGCAAAGTCTCGCAAGACTTCGCAAAGTAATAACTTCGGCTCATAGGAGCCAATACATTCTAATACTGTACAGAGCGCTCGCATCCGTACATTATTGAAACAAAGTTTTATGCAAATTGACTTTGGATGTTTCATCTGAAGTCGATTCACTCATCCCTAATCTCGACACCGATGCAACTATATTATAGAATTCTCTTTTGCATGCTTATTTAGGCACTTTTACATTGGCCGAGGATTGGGGCAATTATCGAGAATCATTTATCTCCATACAGACGGCAATGAACAATGAGTTCATGATAATTGCTTGTGGCTCGGTCTTTACTCCACAGAAAGTCATTGCTCCAGATCTGTTCTGCTCCATGCATGGATATTGGTTTGGGATGTTCAGTGTATTGGTGATTCCTTTATTCTTCAAGTAGGGTTAGTGGCTTGTAGAAGGTCAGGGCTCTATGCAGCAAGGTCAGATGCCTCTTTACATTGATCAATACAATGAGGCTGTGTGGGAGTTCTGAACAATGAAACTGTTAGTATGTGTTATGACAGTGACGGTTCTGTAGGCTATATGGCAGGTGCATCCATTCTTTTATATATGTCTTTCTTTTGGGGTTTTACTTCCTGGATATGGGGAGTTTATTTTAGAAAAGCACTAATATTTGATGGCTGTACAGTTTTGTGATTATTCAGAGGCATAGTTAGGCGGGCATGTGCCTTGGTTGCTGCATGCCAAGGAAGGCTCCAACAAGCCACTCTGCCTAGTTACATGCTTAAAAGGGTTGTCCTAGATTTTTATTGCCTATGCTCAGGATAGGTCCTCAATATCTGATCAGTGGGCACCCCCAATGATCAGTTGTTGGAAGAGTCTGCGATGCTCCATCCTAGGCCAGTGACATAACCGTTCATTGGTCATGTGTCCTAGGCGCAGCTCAGTCCTATACAAATGAATGGGCCTGAGCTGCAATACCAAGCACAGCCGCTATACAAGGTATAGCACTGGGCTTGGTAAGCTGAGAAGAGAACGCAGAACTCACCAGAGAACAGGCGTCTCTTTAAACATCTGATTGGTGGGGGACTGGTGGTAGTGGACTCCCAATGATCAAATATTGATGACCTATCCTGAGGATAGGCCAATAATCAAAAAATTGGGGAAAAAACCTTTAAGGCAGTAAGCTGAACCTTTGGCCCAGAGAAGGAAAGCCTAGCGGCAACTCTGGATCATGTAAGTATTTGATAATAAAGCAAACACTTCTTAGTTTTTTTTATTCCTATATATATATATATATATATATATATAAAAGAAAAAGAAAGGCAGCACCAACCTATAAACAATACTACGGGTTCAAGCTCAAAAGGGCAAGCTTACCCATATATATATATATATATTTATTTATACATTTCTGGTTTATCAATTCTATGAAACAAGCTTTACATTGTAATTGTCAGTTGTATCCTAGATTCTCTCATTTTTTCGTTCACATATTTTATTAGTATACTTTTTTGTATATTTGATAAGAATGATTTATATTGTTTGTGTTTAGACGGGTTTAACTGGTTAGTGTTTGATAACTGCTCCAAAGCAGAGCTCTGTTGTGGCTCCACAGCCTTTGTGAGCTCTATTGTCTGCCTCTACTGCTATTCAATGAAACCAGTCAGCTTGGAAGGGGCTTTCTTTCTCACGAGAAGCTTCTAGTGAAAGTGGTATTATAGCCACTTGGCTACAGAGCAAAGAAGATAACGGAACCCACAGGAGCCCTTCCTCGAACATCACTGTATCTAATTAGCTGGGTTTATCTGGACATAGTAGCTGAATGAGTGACGGAAAAAGCTGTCCTTTTCCAAACTTCTTTGGCACATTAGTGATCCAGGGGAGTGGCTTCTAAGCACCAGCTGTCCATGGTTTTACTGTCAGAGCCCATTAGCACTCACAGTTTGTTTGGGATAACAGGCACTTCCAGTCCCTGAGCATAAAGTCAGTAGTAAGGTACCAGAGACATGCAGCACCTCTTGTTTTTGCTGCCAATATCTTTATTTTTGTACCAGATCCATGATATAGGTGCAGATGACTGTGGCCCTTGTGTCAGAGATGCCTGCAGATCTGTCACCTGTGCAGCTCCTGATCTGCTCACCAAAGATGATTGTAACTGCTGTGACCGGTGCCTCAGCATAGAAGGAGAGGAATGTGGTGGACGAGATGAGACCAGAGCCCGGTGTGCTCCTGGCATGGTCTGCGTGAGTCGGTCCAGTTTTAGAAGTGGAACTTCCTCATTTTCTGATGGAACAGGATTTTGCTTGTGTGAAGAGGATGGTGCTGTATGTGGCTCTGATGGAAGGACCCATTCAAGTGTGTGCGCCCTACGTCTGCAGAGCTGGAAGACACAAAACCAAGGCAAAGGTTCTGTCCACAAGGTCCATGATGGCGAGTGCACATTTGGTAAGATTTTTCTGGATTTTATGATTGTCAAAGCCAAGAATAGTCATTACTTGCATGCTGGTTTTGGTGTAGTTTTTATGAAAATGTTTTATCCAAAGCCAAGAGAAGGTGCAAAAGAATGAAGTATTAAGGAAAGACTTCTCCCATGTAAAAACTGCTCCAAAAACTACACTTGTGAATCTAGCCTTCAGAACAAATGAAGTTAAACAAGGCTTATTTTGAGGAGCACAAAGCATGCTAAATCTTTATAATATGCTTTATTCTTCAATTTGGCCCCAAGTTATCAACCACTAATCTGAGGGATCAGGTTACAGGGGCTCCAAATGATGCTATACTGTATACCGTATGTTCATAATCCAGCAGTATATAGCTAATCCATTTCTGACTGTTTTTTCTAATGGGAGCCTCATCATATGTATCTATCCTGAACTGCCATATTTTAACTAAAAGTTTACTTGTAAGTTATAAGGAGTAAGATACAAAGCAACTTTAGGTAATAACTGTAGGTTGAGCCTTGTTCTAGATTTTAGGTTTTTCGATTTTAACAAACTGTGAGCTGCTATATTCTGAAGATGAATTCTCTTAATGATAAATTCTCTTAATAATTCTCTTCATGTAAGTGTATTATGAAGAAGAATAGGAGTTGAGGAGCAGCACCCACGAACCTTATCGACCACACCGTAATGCACCAGCCCAACCACGACCGCAGATCCTCAGCAGTCCACAGATCAGCAAACAAAAAACGGTCACGGCAGCATCTCCAGTTTTATCTGATTGATAAAGGATACCATGTAGCCGAAATGCTGCTGCTTGGCTTGTTTGTGTACACATTCTTTTAAAGTACAAAGAATAAAGATGAAACTGGAGATGCTGCCGTGACCGTTTTTTGATTGCTAGACTATTGGGTGGTTCCCTGAACAGCTTCTAAGTAGTTGGTATGATATTTTCAAAGTCAAAGAAACATGACTTGAAATGGTCGGATTAGTGGTTTCATGGATATTTCCTTAAAGGGCCTCTGTTAGCATGATCAACCCTATACCAAACATGAGCATATTGCTTATCATGGCTGATCATGCTGAGTAAAATAATATATTTCTCTTCTATTACAGGTTAATGATGGCCGGAATACATTAATTGTTATATTTATCTAAATTATCTAGTTGGAGCACCAGGGCGCTGGCCATAGCTGTAGAAGCACCGCTAACACAACACCCACTGTGCTCTCTGTACTCCCCTCTCCCCTTTGAGTAACAGGCTAGACATCTCGTCTACACTATGTTCTTGTGGCAGTGCCGAGGCTCTTGCACGCTGAATCACAGGCTGTTTTCTGAGCTTGGAAAGCAGAAGAAGATCCACTGTGTGTGCGCTAAGTCGCTCAGTGACTTGGTGCTTGTGCAGTGGGTCTGATGAGCACTGCTTTCTGAGCCCATCAGATCCACTGCACTATTGCCAAGTCACTGTGCCTCAGGGCTGCTGTGTGAACACAGAGCTAGGCAAGGTGACTAGCCCTGTCACTGAAAGGGGAGTGTGGAGTACAGAGTGGCATTGTGCTAGTGGTAATTCTAGTGCAATGGGCCTAGTGTTCCAACTAGGTAATTTACATGAAGAGAAAAATTTATTTCTCGGATATTATTAACCCTTTATAGAAAATAAAAATATTGCCTGGTTTAATAGGGTTGATAATGCTGACAGAGGCTCTTTAAATTCACATAATCATAGGGATAGTTCATAATAAAGTTTTTGTGTCTCCTTTGCGCTTTAGATACTTTTTCCTAAGGGTTCATGCAAATGGAGGACATGTGACTCCATTCTAAGAAGCCTCCATACACACTGTGGTGCCACGTGCGTGAAGCCAAATGTTGTTTGAGGGACAAAGCAATAATGCAATAATGTAAATAAAGACAAACGTGCAATAGTTAAAAAGAACCATCAGTATGCACCTCCATGCACTGGCATCGGAAATTAAGCACTGGGCAATTTAGAATCCTGTATGCAAATGAAAAACGTATTATACTGATGTAGTTTTGGAGGTCAAAATCAGGAGTGACTCATAAAAGCAGAGAAAGTGTAAAGGACAGATAGGTCTTCTCTTTATTGAATTCACCCCTGACTTTGGCTTCCAGAAGTGCACAAGACACCTGACCATGTGGCCGTACCCTTAGGCTAGGTTCACATCTGCCCTTATAATTTTCACTTTTTAGCGCTTTCATAGGAACAGGAGACTGAAAATTATAGAGAATTGTCATATAATGGACACCAGCCTCGCCCAACGGACCTCACTGGCTTATAATGGTTTAGTCATGGTGTGTGTCATTTTACAAGAAGAAATACTACGGCATTCTATGCTATTTTTCCTCCATTTATGATGGGAGATTTGATAGAGGCACCTAATGAAAGCCCCCAAAGCAGCTGTAAACCTACCCAAGTGCATGAGCAAAGTGTTAGGTGTGATGGCACCTTGACAATGGTCCAGAGCTAAAGAGTTAAAACTCTGTGTAAGGAGGAGCATAATTATTGCAGTGTGCACCTCTGTGGCAAGTTCTCTTTAAAAGAATTGCCCGGGTTCAGAGCTGAACCCGGATATACCCAGAATTTCACCCAGGCAGCCCCCCTGACAAGGAATAAAGAAATCCAGCTTCTGAAAAATGTGTCACTTTATTCCAACGTTAAAATCTCCACATACAGGAAAAAAACGTATAGGTTCTACGCGTTTCAGACATAAAAAAAGTAATGGTTCTTACTCATGCTTCTGAGTGGCCAAACGCAGGTGAGTGCTGCTTCAATTATCTTTTTCCACCCCCCTGACAAGGGCATCAGAGCATTTCACGTTCTGATGCTCTCCTTTGCCCTGCATTGAATCACGTAGGGCAAAGGCATTTTCAGGAGATCTGGTGACGAACCGGGCTCTCCATGGGGCTGCCAGGCGGAGGCTTCAGTCTAGCAGTGAGCCCAGTGATGTCACCAACATTGATGGGTGGGCTTTAGTGCTGCCCTAACCTGTAAAACATCTAGGGCAGCGCTAAAGCCAGCCCATCAGAGCCGTTGACGTCACCAAATACACTGCTGGGCAGAAGCCTCCGCCCGGCAGTGTGTTATTGTAAATAAATAAGCCCTTGCCCTGTGCTATCCAGCGCAGGGCAATGTAGCACATCGGAGCATGACATGCTCTGATGCTAACATCAGGGGGGCTGCCTGGGTGAAAATCTGGGTATGTCCGGGTTCAGATTTGAACCCAAACAACCCCTTTAATTCTCTTATAATGCATTTCAATTTTAATGACTGTACATTTTTTTTATACATCTTTTATTCTTTATATACATAATGGAAAGAGTATACTGTTAGTACTTGCAGTATAAAAAGGTCCAAGCACAATGATGTCCCATGAATTATTAGAGGTAAATTATGAGGAAGAATTACATTTGACTGGATGTGACACATTATCTTTGTAAGTGTTTTTTAGACTAGGAAAATTTGTTCCAGCTCACCTTCCTGGTCGTGTATATGGTCCCGGCTCCTGGGGCCCTGGGGAGTGTTCCCGTAGCAGGCAGTGAAAGGTTAAAGGAGGATCCCAGAGACAGAAAAGTCCTCTATCAGCTCTTCTTTATTGTTTCATAAACAGTACAGACAAAACCATCAGGTACACGGCAGGATGACGCGTTTCGGGTGAGTACCCTTAGTCGTGACGACTAAGGGTACTCACCCGAAACGCGTCATCCTGCCGTTTACCTGATGGTTTTGTCTGTACTGTTTATGAAACAATAAAGAAGAGCTGATAGAGGACTTTTCTGTCTCTGGGATCCTCCTTTAACCTTTCACTGTTTTTTAGACTAGCATTGGTTCATGGTTTCTGTTCTTAAAAGACCCATGCCCGATATGGTCCTATACATCAGTTCTTGTCATACATGTACCTTTCTTTCAAGATGTAATTGGGATTACTGTATATATAGCATTGTGTTCTCCGGACCATTTCCACTTTTATTGCAGCAGTTGAGGCTTCGTATTTGAGGGAAAGAAAACTAGAGCACATATTAATAAATGTGAACCATGAGTATATTTTCCTCTGTGTGTGCGCTTTGTATGGTACATAGAACGATTCACAGTGGCTCTCCCATAGATAAATGGTGGATCATGCCCTCAGTTTTCAGATGGCATACTTGTAGAAACTAGAACTGGTTTGTAGTATGCATGATGGACGTTTACCGGCCTACAGAATAGCCAATTTTGATTTTGTGCCACCCACAGTGCTCGCTTCTTCCGTAGTTTATCTAAAAGCTGGTTGACATATAAAGTATAGTCTGACACCATCTTGCCACTGAGAGCCGTGCAATTTAATGACAGCTGAATGCATGGCGAGGACACTGCCGGGAGAAGCTGCTTTTGTCATCACTTGCAGCACAATAACCCTTCAATGCATTGTAGTCCAGGTCCTTTGTTAGTGACTGTATGTCTGGATACAGTCTAATGAGTGTCAGTCTTCCTATAGACAAGCCCAGTGGGATTTTTTGCTATAGTTTTGCAGGTTTACATTTTTTAGACCCTAAGACCAAACATGTTACCTTTCTTTCAGATTTTTTTACTTTATACTAGCATCATGCAGATTTTAGATTTATTTTCATGTCTAACTTGAATCAGTAACAAAGACCTGCTTATGTAGGCTAATATAATGAGTGTACTCATTTTATAAGCACCCCTTGGGAGATGCGGTCAAAACAAATTGAACGTGGGGTTATGTAACATGCCATCTGCCAACGTATTAATGGCTGCAGAAACAATGACCTTCTCCCCTGGCCCTCCTATCTGATTTAAGGTTTTTGAATGACTGCAAATCCCCGGGGAAGAGAGTGAATAGTGCACGTGCTACATGTTTGTTGCTTCTATTTATGCTATTTTGGGTTCAAAACTGTTAGAAGAGCACTCTTTGACTTTGCTACTAAGGTAAAATGCTCTTGATCTTCCGCTCCATAATTACAGGGCATACATTCTGCACCATATACCCACCGTGTGAATGTGTTCTTCAGTCATCTCTCCGGACAGGTCTGTTGCGGATTTTTTTGCAGTGAAGAATCCACAGCTCATCCTCCATGCGGCTCAATTCCACAGCAGCAAAATCCACACCAAATACGGAATTCATGGTGTAATTACTGTGGAGTTTCTGCTGATTCCACCTACTGCATTGCAAATGATGAAATTCATGGCAGATATCAATGTCCGGATTTCAATGTTGATATTTTCCACAAATGTGTAGATAAAGTTTTTTTGTTAAATATTATACACTTTGCTGCTACTATTACATGTTGTGGATTTTCCACATGTAAATCCATGACAGAAAATATGCAACTTATATGCCAAGTGAATATACTGGGTCTCCACATTGCAGTGGTGTGCCATGAGGCCAAGTACTGCGTGGGAAAAATGCAACTTTTGCATTAAGTACAGATAACAATTACAGTAAACAGCTCGGGTATGCCACATGACACACTGCCATCCCATAGCTGCAACGTGGAAACCCACAAATCCCCATCACCAGTGGAATGCACTAAGGGCTCATGCTCATGACTGTCTTTTTCTTCAGTATGCTATCCATTTTTTCATGGATAGCACACTCACACATTCATTTCTAGTGATGAGCGGGAGGTGCCATATTCGATTTTGCGATATTTCACGAATATTCGATTGAATATTCGTCTTATATTCGTCGAAATCGAATATTCGTCATTATTCTATTTATCGCAAATAATATGCGATTTAATTATTCGCTTATTGCGAATTTTCTTTTAACTGTATAAGGCAACTTTCCTATGGCTATGGCTAGGCTAATATGTGTATTTTACGAATATTCTCTATATTGCTATAACTTCGTCTTTTAGAATATTACGAATATTCCAAAAAATGAAGTTATAGCAATATAGCGAATATTCGTAAAATACACATATAGACTGTAATTTAGCTGATATAGTGCTATAATCTTTTTTCAAATTTTTTTTTTGCCTCTTCTGAACTTCAGTTTTGGAAAAAATGTACACTATTAAAATAAAATACTATAGCACTATATTAGCTAAATTGCAGTCTATATGTGTATTTTACGAATATTCGCTATATTGCTATAACTTCGTCTTTTAGAATATTTGTAATATTCTAAAAGATGAAGTTATAGCAATATAGCAAATATATTCGTTATTTAGAATATTATTATTTTTTTTATTCCAATGTGTACTGTTATTCCACTTTGGCATACTGCTCCCCGACAAGCGTCCCCGTCACCATGGGAAACGCCTGTGGGTTAGAATATACAATTGGATCTGAGTTTTCACGATCTCAGGGAAAACTCTGATTAGATGGTATTTTCTAACCCATGGTGACGGGGACGCTTGTCGGGGAGGAGTATGCGAACAACTGTACAGATAGGAAAAATGTATGCAAAAATTCTAAATAATGAATATATTCACTATATTGCTATATACAAACCGGATTCCCAAAAAGTTGGGACACTATACAAATCGTGAATAAAAACTGAATGCGATGATGTGGAGGTGCCAACTTCTAATATTTTATTCAGAATAGAACATAAATCACGGAACAAAAGTTTAAACTGAGAAAATGTACCATTTTAAGGGAAAAATATGTTGAATCAGAATTTCATGGTGTCAACAAATCCCACAAAAGTTGGGACAAGGCCATTTTCCCCACTGTGTGGCATCTCCCCTTCTTCTTACAACACTCAGACGTCTGGGGACCGAGGAGACCAGTTTCTCAAGTTTAGAAATAGTAATGCTCTCCCATTCTTGTCTAATACAGGCCTCTAACTGTTCAATCGTCTTGGGCCTTCTTTGTTGCACCTTCCTCTTTATGATGCGCCAAATGTTCTCTATAGGTGAAAGATCTGGACTGCAGACTGGCCATTTCAGTACCCGGATCCTTCTCCTACGCAGCCATGATGTTGTGATTGATGCAGAATGTGGTCTGGCATTATCTTGTTGAAAAATGTAGGGTCTTCCCTGAAAGAGATGACGTCTGGATGGGAGCATATGTTGTTCTAGAACCTGAATATATTTTTCTGCATTGATGGTGCCTTTCCAGACATGCAAGCTGCCCATGCCACACGCACTCATGCAACCCCATACCATCAGAGATGCAGGCTTCTGAACTGAGCATTGATAACAACTTAGGTTGTCCTTGTCCTCTTTGGTCCAGATGACATGGCGTCCCAGATTTCCAAAAATAATTTTGAATCGTGACTCGTCTGACCACAGAACAGTCTTCCATTTTGCCACACTCCATTTTAAATGATCCCTGGCCCAGTGAAAACGCCTGAGCTTGTGGATCTTGCTTAGAAATGGCTTCTTCTTTGCACTGTAGAGTTTCAGCTGGCAAGGGCGGATGGCACGGTGGATTGTGTTTACTGACAATGGTTTCTGGAAGTATTCCTGAGCCCATTCTGTGATTTCCTTTACAGTAGCATTCCTGTTTGTGGTGCAGTGTCGTTTAAGGGCCCGGAGATCACGGGCATCCAGTATGGTTTTACGGCCTTGACCCTTATGCACAGAGATTGTTCCAGATTCTCTGAATCATCGGATGATGTTATGCACAGTTGATGATGATAGATGCAAAGTCTTTGCATTTTTTCACTGGGTAACACCTTTCTGATATTGCTTCACTATCTTTCTGCACAACATTGTGGGAATTGGTGATCCTCTACCCATCTTGGCTTCTGAGAGACACTGCCACTCTGAGAAGCTCTTTTTATACCCAATCATGTTGCCAATTGACCTAATTAGTGTTAATTGGTCTTCCAGCTCTTCGTTATGCTCAAATTTACTTTTCCCAGCCTCTTATTGCTACTTGTCCCAACTTTTTGGGGATTTGTTGACACTGTGAAAATTAGAATCAACGTATTTTTCCTTTAAAATGATACATTTACTCGGATTAAACGTTTGATCTGTCATCTACGTACTATTACAAATAAAATATTGACATTTGCCATCTCCACATCATTGCATTCAGTTTTTATTCACAATTTGTTTAGTGTCCCAACTTTTTTGGAATCCGGTTTGTATTTGTTTTTTAGAATATTGGTCATTTTATTTTCCATATGAAAACATGATTCCTCCCTGCTTAAGTTGCTTGTGGGCCAATGATTTATTGACCCACAAGAAAGAAGCAGGGAGAAATCATGTTTTCAGATGTAAAAAAATGACGAATATTCGATATAACAAATATATAGCACTATATTCGTAATATTTGCGAATTTACGAAGTTGCGATATTCACGATTAATATTCGAATATTCAAGCTCAACACTATTCATTTCTATAGGAACATCCATGCATCCGTTTTTTTTTTTGGTATCTGTGTGCCCGATCTGCAAATCTCTGCGTACTGTAGGTTCTATTCTTGTACATATTTGTAGATGAGTGTACTCCTTTCTAATGAGGGGAATGCAAAAAATATGGAATGCACATGCAAGCGATCTGTATTTTGTGGATCTGTTTTTTGCAGACTCAAATACAGTTACAGCTTAATTCCCTTTTTCAAGCACAGACATTTCCAGTAAAAAACAATTTCAATAAATTATCAGATTCAATAAATTTTTGGAATATGTATCCCTGGCTTTACATAGGGTGTCACTAATCAATTTGAAATGCACCTAAATTAGGCGTATTTCAGGTGCCGCAATCTACAACTTCGCCCCTCTTACACCAGGTCTAAAAAAAGGGGCATGGCATGGGCAGGCGTAGAAAAAGGTCTAAATGTAAGACAGCAAGGAATCTGTCTTACATTTAGAACTGGTGGAGAATCCGACGAAGTTATGAAGAGGCCAGCGCCTCTACATAACTTCTGCAGAACCACCTCCAGCTTCGGGATTTATTAAGACCTGCATCTAAAATGCCTGTCTTAATTTGCTAGTTAATTTAGAAGTGTAGGTTAGTAGTAGCCATTTTTGTTGGAATTGTAAATGTTCCTTAAAGGGAGTTTTCCTACAAATAATATTATGTTTAGTCAAGTAATTCTTATTTCTGAACATGCGTTGTATTATTTATTTCTTCTGTGTAAACATTTCATATATCTCTACCTAGTTTCAGTGTATACACCTTATGACATGTTCAGACGTGGACACGCATCTGCCCTTTCTCTGCTCGGTCTTCACATCTTCAGCAGTGTGAAGGAATCCCTAATGGTGAACAGGCTGTCCCATAATCTGTGGTGTCTTCTTTGCTGACCAGAGGAAGAGAATGCCATAATAAATGCTTAGCATTTCCTCTGACAAGCAGAGAAGAGGCTGCAAAACACGGGACCTCAGGGATCCCTCCGCACTGCCCAAGAGGAAAAGACCAAGCAGAAAAGTGGAGTATGTCCATCTCAGAACACTGTGAAAGGTGGACACCCTATATAGGGACCACTAAAATACTAGGAGGTGTTATAATAAATGTATCAATTAAATGTCTTGTCACAGAAAATAAAAGTTGTTAGTGATTGTCAATGCAAAACGTGTCAAATTAGGTGCATTTATTTGATTAAGCATAATTTTATTTGTGGGATAATGTTAGAGTCACTGTACTTTTACACAATTTCATTTTATTTAATAGAGAATGGTGTAACACATCTCTAAATCACTTAATTAAAAAAAATATGCCTGCATCCACCTGAAAATATCTGTAAAGTCATGGCCACTAGGGGTATCACGTCCACCTAATTTGCAGTCCACTGCCTGTTGTCAGGCAAGATCCGTCCCTAGTAACAGAGACTAAGTGGATGGCTCAAATGAAAAGGGGGCATGTCAGAGTTAGCTGAGATCCAGATCGTGATACAAAAAAAAAAAAACAGCTTCTACACTGCTTTTGAAGATTAAAGGAGCCTCGTGTGCACCTGTAAGTATGATTTCCCCTTCTATATCTGTTATGTGAGCTTCAGAGCTGAAAACAAACACAGTGGGACATAAGGTAAAGGATGTCACAGCAATACAGTACTGGCAGATTTCACAGAAGGGATATGTCCCCTGCTTCTGAGTGAAATGCATGTAGCTGTGCAACAGAAAAAAAAACATGTTTATTCACAGTTCTGAATCTACAATGAGGCAGAGCTATTATGTAAACTTTTTTTTTTAGAAAACTCAGGTACGCTTTAAGCTGTCAACTTGGCAAAAGTTGTCTTGTAGAGGAGACTGGCTATAAATGGTCTAGAGTTGTATTGTCATGTACAATACCACACAACAACAGATCCTCCATATTTAAAGTACTGCAGTATTGCAGTTTTAACTTTTGCTGCAACCCTGGGGACATGTGAACACAGCCAAAGGAATGGTAATTAATGATATTTATTTATGGGATTTTGAAGCTGAAGCTAAAGATGATTGATATGAGTCTTGTCTATATATTTTTGATGATTACTAAACATCAAATTATAACATAAGTTACTAACTTAGATAAGTGTCTTGGGATTTATAATGCAGTACATGATGTGGCTGCAGAAATTTCTGCAAATGAAAATATGCTCTGATGGGGTTGTTTCTGTCTGAATGGTATTCTGGGTGTCCCTATTTATGGCTGGCAATTTTATGGGGGAATGCCGTCATAGTGGCATTTACTTCCTTCTCGACAATCTGCTGCTCACTGGTGCAGTGATCACCTCCAGAGTATGGGGAGGAGCGATCGCTAATGCCATCATTCTTCCCCATACTGGCTTGTTCTTTGTCGACAGCAGATCGTGTTTACACAGCACAATCTGCTGCCAGCAAACAATGATTTTTGTGTACGCACAAATGATCGGATTACCCGATGAACGAGCGTTTCACTTGTTCACCGGGTAATCGCCAGTACATTTACACAGCCAGATTATTGCTAATGAGTGTTCCTATGAATGCTTGTTAGCGACTATCTTTAAGATTCTCAGGCTGCCTTAAGCGCCCTTAAGATCCCATTTCAGAAATATATTAGAGCTCTCATCTTGACGCAAACTAGCCCAGTGTATTATCACCGTGATGTAAAAAAGAAAGCCTGATCAGGGTCTTTGTATCAATTGAGCCCTTTGGTAGAAAACCAATATTGATGACATCTCATGTTAATAGCATAACAAATAATGTATATCTGTGTGAAGGGCACTAGTGGATGGTAATATTCTTCTTCCGATGCTGTACATTTTTGTGTGGTCTTCTTATGATGAAACAATCCAAACATTTCATGGCTTACATAAACATATTGGACGCACACTTAAAATAGTTTTTCCGCAATGGAGCACTCTGGCTTAAACAGGATGTAGCAACAGCTTGTACTCTTTATGTAGATGATGTGATATGTTTTTAATGAAAAAAAACCCATCTCCAGTGTATATATGAATGTATGTGAACCCAGGAACATATGGAGGCCCAATATCAATCATTTGTGGATATCACTTGTCCTGCTATATTGTAGAGAATCACACGAGCAAATCCTCGCTTGAATATTATTTTTTTTCGCTCAACAGCTGTTCTGGTCCCAATGGCATTTCTCTATGTTAGGGTCCATTCACATGTCCGTGTTTGTTTTGCGGATCCAAAACACAGACATCGGCGATGTGCGTTCCACATTTTGCGGACCGCACATCACCGGCACTTAATAGAAAATGCCTATTCTTGTCCGCAAAATGCAGAACAAAATTGCGGACGTGTGAATGGACCCTAAGGCTACTTTCACACTTGCGTTCGGTGCGGATCCGTCTGGTATCTGCACAGACGGATCCGCTCCTATAATGCAAACGATGGGATCCGTTCAGAACGGATCCGTCTGCATTCTATTTCAGAAAAAAGTCTAAATCTAATTGTTAGTCAGACGGATCCGTCCTGACTTTACATTGAAAGTCAATAGGGGATGGATCCGTTTGAAATTGCACCATATTGTGTCAACGTCAAACGGATCCGTCCCCATTGACTTACATTGTAAGTCAGGATGGATCCGTTTGGCTCTGCATCGTCAGACGGTCACCAAACGCTGCAAGCTGCGTTTTGGTGTCTACAACCAGAGCGGAATGGAGGCTGAACGGAGCCAAACTGATGCATTCTGAACGGATCCTTATCCATTCAGAATGCATTGGGGATGAACGGATCAGTTCGGGGCCACTTGTGAGAGCCCTCAAACGGATCTCACAAGCGGAACCCCAAACCCCAAACTCAAGTGTGAAAGTAGCCTTATTCTGTTTGGATAATTTCAAAATTTTATCATTCTATGACTTCAGTGGTTTCAGTCAGCCTCCATTACATCGGGTTTCCATTGTTTTCTACACAGTAAAAAAAGTCTGTTAAAAAAAGCTATTTTGATCTTTTAACAATGGATCCTTCAAAACAATTGAGCCTTCAAAAACTGTAGATGAATTGTGCTGCTTGGATATCTTTTTAATGTTTTTTCTTCATACAGATCATGTTACCAGAATGGTGTGGTCACCTAAAAACAACATGGACGATAAAAATAATCAGTAAAGAATATTAGCAGCAGAAATTCTCAGTTTATTTTATCCTATGTGGCCATGTTAAAAAGTTAAAATGGTAAAGAACTCTAGATCTGAAGATCTGAACTAAAATCAGAATCAGAAACTTGAGAATTCTGAGTTTTCGGCAGTGGGAATCACACCACTCAAGTATTTGTCCTACTGTATGAATTTGAATCATCTATATCAGGGATGCCCAACCTGCGGCCCTCCAGGTGTTGCAAAACTACAACTACCAGCATACCCAGACAGCCTACATATATCAGGGCATGTTGGGAGTTGTAGTTTTTCAACAGCTGGATGTCTGCAGGTTGGGCATCCCTGATCTATATGAAGGAGCTTACTGAAATAAGGCCCCATTCACACAACCATATTTTTGGTCTGCATCTGATTCGCATTTTTTGCTGATTGGATGTGGACCCATATATTTAGATGTGGACCCATATATTTAGATGCGGACCCATATATTTAAATGGAGCTGCAAAAATATATATATCCATATATCCGTTCTGCAGTCTGCAGATAGAACATGTCCTATTCTTGTCCTTTTTGCATACAAGAATAGCCATTGTTACAATGGATCAGCAAAAAAACTGGAAGCAGTACTGCCTGTTGCTCAGTGGGTCCTTCATTTAGCTAACATGGGCGGTGAGGGGGCTGGGAGCTGAACCCCCAACGATCAAATGGCCTATCCCTCTCTCACCTTCAGTACTAACACTTGATTTCTCTATACCCTTTCCGCAGATTGTTTGCCCTCACTGACATGGCCCACTTTCCTTCTGTACCAATCAGAACACTAAACACACATTTAATAAATTATACACAAATTATGGGGGTCCATACTCCTGCAAATCTGCAAATTCCCCTAATGATAAATGTCTCTCAGTATCTCTCGTCTTTCAGTCCATCCCCCCATCTTTATTCCCTTCTTATGATGTACATTGTGATGGTAGCGGTGGGCACTGATGGGGGAATTTATCATAAGGGCGATATTTGAGGTCACTTCGCAGTAGTCTGTGGTGGAGTACTTTGCACCAAATTTATCAAATGTTTTATGGTGGTTTTTAAAGTTGGTGCAAGTTTAAACCTAACATTTTGAGGGACATTTACCAAGACTGGCGCTCCCTGCGCTGGACTAAGACGGGTCTAATTTATTTAGAGACAGATGCCTCTTAATAAATTAGTCCTATCTCTGGCAGTCCATGCTCCAGCTAGGGACTAGCATAGACTTCAGCTTCAATTTACCAGTTTCTGGCATAAGTTATAGTAAATCTGGTGGGCTGTGTGAAGCCGTGCCCCTCTGACTAAGCTCCTCCCCTTTTCTTGCCACTTTAGAAAAGTGGTGAGACACTTGAAAAGTCTCAAATTATGGCGCAACTATGGCATGCTCCATAATTTGCTACTTTTTTACACCACAACACTTTAGTGAATGTCTCCTCTTTGTCTAGAAATGCTATCCCAATTTTCCTACACCACCCCCTTTAAGATTTTTTTTTTTACTTTTTAAAGCGTCCAAGTGAAAAATTTGGAGTAAAACTCATTAACATAGCTAACCACGCCTACTTTACCACCCACTTTTCAAAACTGGAGTGAGTGGTGAAAGAATGAAAAAAGTCACTTTTGCGCAAGGACCCAAAACGTTGCAATGTCCCTTTTTGTGGCCTTTTAAAGCCAGAATTCTGGAGTGCAGGGCCTGATAAATTCCTGTCTAAATCTTTAGGCTAAGTTCTGTTTACATAGCTGACAAAATGTTACTAAAAAGTTATTTATTAATGAATAATATGCTCGCCTAGGGATTTCATGGGTTCAAAAAGTATGTATGAGTAGTGTGCCATAACAAATCCTACAAAGACCGTTCTATTATAAAAGAAATAATTCTAAAATTCCAAGCTAAATGCACTATAGAAGTATTTAATTTGGTGTCCTTTGCATATGTATTTGGCAGGTTCATTGCGTTCTGCCTGCCTGACAGGATGTGTGATTTGATTAACCTCTGCACACAGGGAATGGGCCCTCTTGTAATGTTCTCCTCAGAGAGGTTCAGTGCTACTGATCCTGTCTGTTAATAGACAAAGCTTGTGCCTTCATATTGCATTACCCCTGTTGAATATTTATTTCCTGCCATCCGCACCAAGGGTTTTCATAGTCATTTTATTCCTAGAGCTCACACAGATCAGGAGGGATTAAGAAAAGCTGTGGTCTGATCGGTGGCCTGTGCTTCATTGAGGTCTATTATTCAAAGGCTGATCCACTGCTGAATAGCAAGTGTCAGGGTCTTTGAAGTGCAATTCAACCTGTCAGTGCTCAACACAACAGTTTGCAAATACACTGCTTACACTTTGCACCTGGGTCTTGTTTCATTTGTCCTTTGTCCCTTTTTGTTGTTGTTTATTTTTTATATTTCAAAGAATGACCTTGAGCAAAATGGCAATTTAGACAAATATGTAAAATACTCATAAATAATGGTTCACCTTCATGATTAAAGGGGTTTTCCAGTTTGGATTAACATCCTTTAAAATAATCATTTATGAAGGTAGCTGAAATTTTGTAATGTATTTATTTTACCTGTATTGCTCCTATCTTCCGTTCTGGGCTGTGGTCACATGACCATGTCCATGTAGCTCCTTCTTATTTACTGTGATAATTATCGGGGTGTCAAAGCAGCAACAGGGACAGTGATAGGGGAGTAACTATGTAAATAGCTGGGTGGGAGGAGCTATAAACTAGCTGGGTTGTTAGGGGCGGTGCTGGTGCTGTGATAGAGAAAGGAGAAGTGCATCATGGGTTTGGTTGGACACAGCAACAGGAAGTGCTATATACAGAGTGGAAACAAACCTGAGTAATCTATTTACATGGTTAATACGGGTCAAATTGAAAAAGAAAACATTACTATTATAATCCTGGAAAACCCTTTAAGTTCTACATTGGTTTTTGGGAATAGCCCTTTTTCCTGTGACTGAGGACTTCTTCTCCCACTTCTTAACAAATTCAATAGAGCATAAACGGGATGCTGGCAGTGCTGATTTCTATGCCCCCGACAAACAATTTTGGTTTTAGTATAGGACTGTGTACTGTCTGGATCTCTCCCTATGAGAAGATGTGGTTTCAGTACACCCCTTTAAAAGGAATCTGTTACCACCCTGTTGGACTATTATCACTTATAATGTATGAGTAGTACAGCAGATAAGGAGTGGATTTTAAAACTGTGTTGACATACACTGTCGGGACTGCTGTGCATGCGTACAGGAGTCCTCTCTGTTATGTTAGCACAGCAGTCCAGACAGTGGGGGAACGAGGGGCAGTAGGAATTTTTTTTTTCCTGAAGATAACAGTCCAAAATTGTGGTGACAGATTCCCTTTAAGCTTGTGCTTCATTCAACTCTATGAGAGATATGGAAACAGCCACTTTTTATGGAGCTGCAGTGCACATGCTTGACCAATGCATATGGTTCCTCACTGTGGACATGCTGGTGAGTAGGAATAGGGTACGGAGGTCCCTTGTAATAATAATCATGGGGGCCTCAACAATCTAAAGTTTATCACAAATTTTGTGGATAAATGTTATTAGTGAGTAAACCCCTTGAGCTCAAAATTGAGGGCTCATGCCCACAAACGTAAGGGCTCTGTGCCCGTGCTGTGGACAGCAAATAGCAGTCCATAATGCACGGGCACTGGCCGTGTACACTCCATGCTGCAGATGCAGACCCATTGACTTGAATGACTCCTTGATTTGCAAAATACGGCCAAAGATAGGACATGTTGTATCTTTTGCGGAGCGGAGGCATTGATCGGAAGCCCACAGAAATACTATGAAGCGCTGCTATGGGCTCTCAGGTCCTTGCCTCCACACGGCAAAAGATAAGACATCCTATTTTTGCGGTATCTTGCAGATCGTGAACCCATTCAAGTCAATGGGTCTGCATCCGCAGCACGTAGTGGACACGGCCAGTGCCCATGAATTGCTGACCGCAATTTGCTGTCAGCAGCACAGGCACAGAGCTCTTAGGCTTGTGGGCATGAGACCTAAGAGGTACGTAATAGATTAATTAAGTGCCATAATGCATATGCCATTCTCTCTTGTTATGCTATGTTAGTATACAAGTGAGAAGGGTAGTGGTGGCATTACCCTGTGTCCTGGAATTGAGGGTTTGGTGGCATTAACAAGTTTTAGGAATGAGGTCCTGTTTTGATTTTTTCTATGGGGCTTCCTCTTATCTATCTAATGTGTTGACAGGCGTTTGCACTTTATATTGTAGGTACATGATACAGTACATTCCAAACTTGTTCTAGCTATATAACGAAGATAGAAACCAAGACTACTGGTATAAGAGCAAACTCTGGAGTTATAATGCAGATCGTTGTCTGGTAGCTAGTGAGAAAACCAGCACCACCATTTCAGGGAAAACGGATTCGTTACCACTAAGCACAAGGAAATTTAGCTTTGCATTGAAATTTGGTTTGAGGTCAATTTGTTTGATATTGAATCGCTCAACACTAATTATTATACATTTTCAGACAGTAGTAACGTAAATGCTGCAATCCTAGTATTTATTACTAAAGGGTAAAAATCAATATAGGAATATGCAATGTGTTTAGACCAGAAGATTTGCATCAGTGAAACCAATCATTTTACAGTATAGACATAAAAGAAATAAAATATAATCTTCAACCTGATAATTTGGTCAGTTAGAGCTGTCTCTGCATTCATTATTATGACAGCTCGTATCCAATATATAGGGTGTTTTTCAGTGGCGTACACACAATCCATGGGGCCCGGTGCGAAACTGATCCATGGGGCCCCCTCCCAACCTGCCTCCACCCCCCCCCCCCCCCCACTACCTCCCCTACCAGTGGTGTAACTAGAGTGTTATGGGCCACAGTGCAAACATTTTTACAAAGAAGCGGCAGATTTTCTTACTAAGGGCTCTTTCCGTGCGGGTAATCCGCTGCGTGACTGAGTGCCAAGCCCCATTCTGGACAGCAGAGACGCGGAGCAGTAACATGATTGACTGTGATATTTTTACTACAAAATCACGGTGACAACTTTATCTCACCGTGATTTTGTAGTAAAAAGATCACAGAGAGGCACAGAGCATTACCAATCATGTTAATGCTCTGTGTCTCTGCTGTCCGGAACGGGGCTTGGCTCTCTTTCATGCAGCAGATTCAACGCAAAGGATCTGCTCGTGTGAAAGAGCCCTAAGCCCAATGCATGGATACACTCACCCAGTCAGCATAAAATCTGGTTCTACCTCATCCAGGGTGTCGCTGGTATCGGTGTGATGTCCTCTGGATCCAGAACAAGGTCCCTGTGGGGAGAAAAAAATGAATAATCACATAAGGAAGGGATGGTGACTGCCCCTGTGAAATCACCAGCTGGCCTGTAAGACTGAGCCATGCCAATGTGTAGCAGGGTAATTTATGGCATTTCCCCTAAGTGCAACCACACAGTACTAATGACCACCTTGTGGCCCCTCACAGTAGTTATGTCCATATATGTGCCCCATCATAGTAGTTATGCCAAATATGTGTCCCCTTACAGTAGTTATGCCCAGATATGTGCCTTCTTCACAGTAGTAATGCCAGATTATGTGTCCCCTCAAGTAGTAATGCCAAATATGTGCCCCCTCACAGTAGTAATGCCCAGATTATGTGTCCCCTCACAGTAGTAATGCCAGATTATGTGTCCCCTCACAGTAGTAATGCCAGATTATGTGTCCTCTCACAGTAGTAATGCCAGATTATGTGCCCCTCACAGTAGTAATGCCAGATTATGTGCCCCTTCACAGTATTTATGTCTAGTTATGTGCCCCTCAAAGTAGATATGCCCAGATGTGCCCCCTCAGAGCAGTTATGCCAGATTATGTGTCCCCTCACATTAGTAATGCCAGATTATGTGCCCCCTCACAGTAGTTATGCCAGATTATGTGCCCCCTCACAGTAGTAATGCCAGATTATGTGCCCCTCACAGTAGTAATGCAAGAGTATGTGTCCCTTCACAGTATGTATGCCCAGTTATGTGCCCCCTCAAAGTAGATATGCCCAGATATGTTCCCCCTCAGAGTGGTTATGCCAGATTATGTGTCCCCTCACAGTAGTAATGCCTGATTATGTGCCCCTTCACAGTATTTATGCCTGGTTATGTGCCCCCTCAATTATGTGTCCCCTCACAGTAGTAATGCCAGATTATATGCCCCTCACAGTAGTAATGCCAGATTATGTGCCCCTCACAGTAGTTATGGCAGATTATGTGCCCCTTCACAGTATTTATGCCCAGTTATGTGCCCCCTCAGAGTGGTTGTGCTAGATTATGTGCCCCTCACATTAGATAGGGGCACATATGTGGGCATATCTAATGTGAGGGGCACATAATCTAGAACAACCACTCTGAGGGGGACACATAACTGGGCATAAATACTGTGAAGGGGTGTAACTACTGTGGTTATGCCAGATTACGTGCCCCCTCACAGTAGTTATGCCTTCATATGTGCCCCCCTCACAGTAGTTATGCCAGTTTAGGTGCCCCCTCAAATTAGGTATGGCAGATTAGGTGCCCCTCAGTAGAGATGCCCACTTTTGTGCCCCCTCACTCTAGTTGTGCCCATCAACCCCCCCTTCCCCGCCCCCTGCCTGCAGCGTTAGAAAAAAACAACACATACTTACCTTCTTCCCTGATGACAGGAGGCAGATTGCCGGGCTTTCAGGTCTCCTCCCACAGCCAGCAGCATGATGTGAGGCCAGCAGGGGGAGCTCCTGATCTCTGAAGATCAGTGAAGCAGGGAGGAGAGAGGTTTCCCTGCTTCACTATGGAAACGCTCCCTCCCCCATATTATACATGTAATGGAGGCAAGAAGCGCTCTGATGGGGCCCGAAATTGCCACTGTAATTCATGCTGGGCCCCATCAGAGTGCTCCACAGGCGGCTGGGCCCTCTGGAGTGCCGGGCCCGGTCGCAACTGCGACCCCTGCATGTATGCCAGTGGTGTTTTTGTACTTTATTTGGATTTATGTTTCTGTTGGGCTCCACTGATCATGGATTTTAAGATTGTTTAATGAGTTTGATACCAGGTCTGACAAGGACTAAAATATGAGGGTCCTACAAGTCTATTCCTCTGCCCCTATTTGCCCTATGCTATGTCATTATCACATCTAGAATGTCATTTCTATTAAAAGGTATGGCAGCTTCCGGATCTGTATTTCAGGAACAGAGTCATGCCAAATTAATTTAGACATTAAACTGAGAGGCATAGGGCAGCGATATTGAATGTCACTCTTTCAGTTACCAGTCATATGAGTACAAGGTTTATAAAGATATATGGGGACATTATTATTGTGCGTCATTTATTAAATTACCGCTAGGTGCACCCACACAAACCAGACAGATTTAAAACTGACACAACAAACACCCCAAATTATACATTCCCTTCCCCCCATAATTCTTACTTTGGTTGTTCCCAATATTTGTATCTAAACCGGGAAAATGGTTAGCTGGAGGTAAGTAGGAAGAGGGTTCTCATCTGTCTGCCCTCTACTCACCATACTCAAGACTTGTAATGAAGATTTCCAGACCACTAGACATTACCTACACCCCTACTATGTACGCTATAAATAGGTACGCTATAAATTACACTTTTGTATATGTTAGACTAGTTTCACACTGTCGGCAGGAGTCCGTCAGGCTCTTCCAGCAGAGAACAACCTGTCGGAGCTCTCTGAAACCAGCATTTCCAGATAGTACTGGAAAGCCTGCCAGCCCCATTGAATATAATAAGGTCCGGCAGAGATCCGCAAATATGCCAGGATTTGGCTGGATAAACACTGCTGCACGCAATGGTTTTTGTCCTGCCGGAGAGCCCAGTCGCATATAGTAAGAAACCTAATATCACTATTCACAAATAAGCATTGGATGAAAAACTTTCAGTTTACATGCCCATACCCCTTCATCTTCTGTATGGGAGGGAAGGTTACAACCCATCTTTGCATGTTTTGATTACCTAATGAATGTTTTTACTATTATAAATATATTGTGCTCAATTAAGTAATCTAAAGTATTCATCTCAACCTAATTAAACCATTATGATCAATTACATGGACCCATTTAGTAGCTGATGTTGAAAGAGATGTGCTAGCACTACATGTTCTACACTGCCCACACAGAGTACTGCCCTGACCACAAAGAGTAATGACACGACATATCAAAGGTTGAGATCCCACTGTTTGCTAAAACTGAGCATTAGAAACCCTCCGCTGAGCATGGTCTCTTCTCACTGCTGAGGTCAACCTCATAGATTTTCTACTGGGCCCATGTTCATTTCGTCTTCAGCAACTGGCAGGGGTCTCAGTGCTCAGACTCCCAAGGAATAAAACCGTTGATATAAGTACTCTATAATGTCTTATATCAGGGGTGTCAAACTCAAATTCATCGGGGGCCGCATCAGCAGTTTGGTCACCCTCAAAGGGCCGGTTGTATCTGTAGGACTATGTGTCCACTCTTTATTATCATAAATTATTGTCACTGCATTCAATTATTACTGTTTTTTGTAATAATGTAAGTAATAACTAGCTCTGAAAGCTTGACCTGCAAGCGCTGACTGGGGTCACATAGCATTATACTGATTTATGATGCTATGTAACCCTTACAGTTCTGGAATGTGTTGGATAACACTGACATAATGCTGTCAGTGTTATCCAACACATTCCAGAACTGTAAGGGATACCGTATTTTTCACCCTATAAGACGCACCGGCCCATAAGACGCACCTAAGTTTTTGAGGAGGAAAATAAGAAAAAAAATATTTTGAACCAAAAGGTGTGCTTTTGGTGTATTTTGAACTAATTGTGGTCTGTGGGTGGCACTGTTATGGGGGATCTGTGGATGGCACTGTTATGGGGGATCTGTGGGTGACGCACTGTTATGGGGGATCTGTGGGTGACGCACTGTTATGGGGGATCTGTGGGTGACACTTATGGGGGATCTGTGGGTGATACTTATGGGGGATCTGTGGGTGACACTTATGGGGGATCTGTGGGTGACACTTATGGGAATCTGTGGGTGACACTTATGGGGGATCTGTGGGTGACACTTATGGGGGATCTGTGGGTGACACTTATGGGGGATCTGTGGGTGGCTCTTATGGGGGATCTGTGTATGACAGTTATGGGGGGGATCTGTGGATGACACATATATAGCATCTTATGCTATGTGTCATCCACAGATCCCCTCCATAAGTGTCCCTGTAGTAGTGAATGACCCTCAATACACGGGCTAGGGGCCGGCATCTGCTTTTATAATGACAGCGGGGCCCGTGCAGTGACTATTCAACTACACGGCCCCACTCACTGTATAATCGTATCTCTAATAGTTAATGGTTACCGTATGTATATAATCGCATAAGGAGCGCTGTGTATTACCAGTACTTACAACTACAAGCGCTCGCCGAGAGGAGGGAGGAGGCAGGCCGGGAGGACAGGCGCTGGCAGCGTGAGTCATACGTTATGCGCCCACGCCGCCTGCTCCATTCATAAAGTGGGCGGCGCAGGCGCGTGACGTATGACTCACACTGCCAGCGCCTGTCCTCCTGGCCTGCCTCCTCCCTCCTCTCGGCGAGCGCTTGTAGTTGTAAGTACCGGTAATACACAGCGCTCCTTATGCGATTATATACATACGGTAACCATTAACTATTAGAGATACGATTATACAGTGAGCGGGGCCCGTGTAGTAGAATAGTCACTGCACGGGCCCCGCTGTCATTATAAAAGCAGATGCCGGCCCCCAGCCCCTCCTCCCTCACAGCTGATACACCCGATACAGGAGCCGGGAGGAGCGGGGGCCGCCTGCAGGAAGTAACATAGTAACATAGTACATAAGGCCGAAAAAATACATTTGTCCATCCAGTTCGGCCTGTTATCCTGCAAGTTGATCCAGAGGAAGGCAAAAAAAAAAAAAGGTGAAGGCTGGCGGCCGGCGGCGGCTACGCGGGCCACATGACGAGGTCTGGCGCGCCGGATTCGGCCCGCGGGCCTTGTGTTTGACACCCGTGTCTTATATGGTGCTTCTAAGTGAGTGCAAGACAGTTAGGAAGAGGAATCTGCAGATACCCTTGTAGCTAGTCTCCACCCACCAGCTCGGAGACCTCTGAAAAGTAGAGCTGTAGCCTGCAGAGAAGAAAACTGCTAAAAAATGCCAGATATGAGTCATGTACTATTCAGATATAGTGCTATCATTCATGCATACACACAGCTTATTCTGAAAAATGATCTTAAAAGTGTAGGTATGCTTCAGCTTCCTCTCACTTAGCAGTCTTTGTCAGACCATCAGACAGATCAGGCAGGAGCAGTGACTCAGGGCAATATTTTGTATTTAAAGGGGTTGTTCGGGTTCAGCTCTTTCTGCTACTTCTAAACAAATTCCATATCTTTCATGCTCCGATGATCACCTTTGCCCTGTGCTGAATTGCGCAGGGCAAAGGCTTTTTTAGGAGATCCAGTGGCATACTGGGCTCTCTATAGGGAAAGCTAGATTGGAGGCTTCCTCCTAGTAGTGAACCCGGTGACATCACCGGCTCTAATGGGCCAGCTTTAGCACTGTAAAACGGAGACAGAATCCAGACAGGCATATAGACTTTCTATTGAGTTTGTCTTTCTTCCTCTACTCTGCAGAAAAAGGAGTGAGATATGCGAGCACTTCTCTCCCCTCAGCCTCAGCACTCAGACCCCCATCGACCAAAACCTTTGCTACATCTCTATGACATATCAAAAGTTTTATGAAACCTCATTGACCCACCATCCATGTGGTAATTGTATTTGTACTTGTAATGTGAGAAATGTAAACGCTAGGTTAGAATCTGTGTGGATTCAGTTGATGACCTCTTATATTTATGGGTCTTGTTTTGTAACAGTAAAAGCCGGCAACCCAATATCAAGCTTTTTCCTTACTCCTAATGCTATATATTCTCGTTTAACTGGGAGACTATTGAGAAGACACTGAAAAGATTTCTGCTGCCATTCTCAGATGTTGTGTGGATCTTATTAAGGAGAGCTTAGCTTCTCTAGACTGGTGACAGAACAATGAATGAGGCTTTTCTTCCAAGAAAATGGCTGACCCCTGACTGTTTACTGGTAATTAAACCTCAGCACTACTGAGGATTAGATGAACAAGAAATTAGCCTTATGAAATGCTGGTTGAATTCTAATGATCTAAATGTGTAGAAAAGCCACAAGTAATTGGAGATCATTAAATGTGGCAAAGGATTGAAACGTCCCCAATTTTAATTTTTCACAAGGTTCGTAGTAGAGCGCAGGACATAGGGAGAAGAGTGCAGACACCAGTAATGGGCTCTACATTGTTATGTGGAAATCTGACAACGGCAAATGAATGCGCAACGTCTTCTTTCCCTGCATATAAATGTCTTGACTCTGACACTGTGTCATTTAATGGCATGAATATTTCCATGCTTCAATGCATATTATAAAAACCTACTATCCTATACTGGGCATGAGCCTAACTGTCACAGCTTAGCTCAGTAGGTTAATTCGGCAATACACCAATACAGATTTGACGCAAAACAGTAAAAAAATACAGTAGACAATGAAAACAGCATCTAAATTCCCCCAAACCCATTCTTAAAGGGTTTGTCCAGGATTTTGATATTGATGGCCTATCTACAGGATTGTCTAATTAGTAGAGATCTGACTCGGGATCAGCTGTTTGACATCACGTTCATTAGTCACGTGGCCTAGACACAGCTCATTCCCATACAAGTGAATGGGGCGCTATACCAAGCACAGCTACTATACAATATACAGCTCATTACTTGGTAAGATGTGAGGAGGCCGCATCACTCACCGGAGGACGGCAGCCTCATTAAATAGCTGATCGGCAAAAGTGCCAGGAGTAGGACCCCCACCAACTCCAGTGGGCTTCACATGCAGACTGTCAAAAGAGACAGCTGCGTTAATAAATTCCCTCTTATGTTTTGCATTTTTAACCCCTTCTGAAGCTCTATAAGGTTCTAGGGTAGTAGCATACATGCTATCTTGGGAAAAGGAGAGGGTGTAGAATATTCATTTATCAAGGCCAGCGTCTGTTACACCAGCCTTGATAGGGCCTGCACTGCCACAGGAGGCATGTAATGTATGTCAAGGCGCAGGCCTCTTCGTAAATGACTTGCCTTCTCCGCCTCTGTGCGCTGGAATGAAAATCTTCTGTAGATTTCTGTTATTTTTTCCGCCAGTTTCTGACATAAATAATGATGAATTAGCTGGGGCTGATGTCCCTGCCCTCAAAACACCCCCTTTCTGTAGAATTGTTAAGGGAGGTATAAAATGCAGATTGTGAATAGAAAAGTCGCAAATACATTGAATGAATGGATTTGCCACTTTCCTACGCCAAAAAGAGACTAAGGGGAAAGATACATTGCCCTAATATTTTGTGCATTTACATCATTCCAAAGAAGGAAGCGGATGGTGGGGGCAGATTCACAAAGTCTTGGCAAGAAGACGCAAAGTCTTTCCCTTAATTCAAAAGACCTTTGTGAGCTTGTTTCTATGAAGACTCCTTGAAATGCACATGGTAGTGTCTGGTCAGGACAAGAATAAGAATAAATACAACAGTTTGCACTTTTTGTATAGTTGACTATGTATAATAATACATGGTAATTAGTGTTGAGTGAACCTGAACTGCAAAGTTCGGGTTCGTACCGAACTTTGCGAGTTCAGGTACCCGGACCTGAACTTTGCAGCAAAAGTTCGGGTTCCAGTTCGGTGTTCGGGCATTTAATAAAGCTTTTTGAAAGGCTGCAGGGCAGCCAATCAACAAGCCTTTAAGCTGTGGGCACTTAGAAGCCATCACAGCCATGCCTAGTAATGGCATGGGTGTGATAGGCTGGTGCATCATGTGACCCAGCCTCTATATAAGCTGGATCACGCGTAGCACCGCCCATCAGTGACAGGAAAATGAATATAGTTAATCCATCTGTTAGATCGGTGGGTGACATATACCCATTTTTGGTGTGAGGTACACCTGCACTGCATGCGTGACAGGGAAAGGAATATAGTTAATCCGTCTGTTAGTTTGGTGGTTGACATATACCCGTTTTTGGTGTGAGGTACACCTGCACTGCATCCGTGACAGGGAAATTAATATAGTTAATCCGTCTGGTACATCGGTGGGTGACATATACCGCCTCTTCTGCTGCAGTCTCGGCCTCTTCCTCTGGAGTAACAGTGGCACCTGCCAGCCCGCAAACAGAAGATGTGTCAGCGACACCACCACCGTCACCATCACCAAGCATCTCTACACTGTCCCATGGAAGCGTTCAGAAAGAGGTAGTACCCCCTACCCACCAGCGATCCCTGGTCCTGAATGCCAGCATTTCAAAATTCCTGGCCTTTGAAATGCTGTCATTCCATCTGGTGGAGATGGAGACTTTTAAAAACCTTATGGCGGCGGCTGTCCCACAGTACGTGGTTCCCAGCAGCCACTACTTTTCCAGGCAAACCATCCCTGCCCTGCATAACCAAGTGGCGGACAAAATCAGGTGTGCACTGCGCAATGCCATCTGTGGCAAGGTCCACATAACCACTGATACATGTACCAGTAAGCACGGCCAGGGACGTTATATGTCCTAACTGCACACTGGGTAAATGTAGTGGCGGCTGGGCCTGAGGCGGATAGCAGTTTGGTGCAAGTCCTTCCTCCACCGAGGATCGCAGGACATTTCTCGTTGCCTTCTGTTGCCTCCTCTTCCTCTACCGCCTCCTCATTCGGTCAGCGTAACAACAGCACCACCAACTTCAGCACAGCCAGGGGGAAACGACAGCAGGCTATTTTGAAACTCATCTGTTTGGGGGAAAAAACCCACACCGCGCAGGAGCTGTGGACGGGCATGGAACAACAGACCGATGAGTGATTGGTGCCACTGAGCCTCAAGCCCGGCCTGGTGGTGTGTAATAATGGACAAAATCTCGTAGCAGCTCTGGGCCCGCACTTTCTGATGCACATCCCTTGCCTGGCGCGTGTGCTGAATTTGGTGGTGCAGAGGTTCCTGAAAAATTACCACGATATGTGAGAGCTGCTGCAGAAAGTGCGGGCTGTCTGTGAGCGCTTTGGGCTGGTAGACGTGCTGCTGATGGCATTCCCACCTGACAGCGGGGGCTAAGTGGAAGCACAAGGCGAAGGTAGAGGGAAAGAAAGAAGTCGCCAACGCAGCTGGGGCACCGCCAGCACTTCAGAAAGGAGAGTTAGCATGGCTGAAATGTGGAAAAACATGGTGGAGCAGCGTACTGACTGATGGGTCCGCCCCATTCAACTTCCGGGTCTCCAAATTGGGCACATGGCCTGAGCTTGCCCTTTACTCCTTGGAGGTGCTGGACTGCCCTGCGGCCAGTGTATTGTCTGAACGTGTGTTTAGCACGGCAGGGGGCGTTATTACAGACAAGCGCAGCCGCCAGTCCAGAGCCAATGTGGACAAACTCACGTTCATGAAAATGAACCAGGCTTGGATCCCACAGAACTTGTCCGTACCTGGTGCAGAATCTATCTATCTATCTATCTATCTATCTCATCTATCTAATGTTTATCTATCATCCATCTATCTATCTATCTATCTCATATCTATCTATCTCATATCTATCTATCTCATATCTATCTATCTATCTATCTATCTATCTATCTATCTATCTCATATATATCTATCTATCTCATATCTATCTATCTATCTCCTATCTATCTATATATCTATCTATCTATCTCATATCTATCTATCTCATATCTATCTATCTCATATCTATCTATCTCATATCTATCTATCTATCTATCTATCTATCTATCTCATATCTATCTATCTATCTATCTATCTATCTATCTTTCTCATATCTATCTATCTATCTATCTATCTATCTATCTATCTCATATCTATCTATCTATCTCCTATCTATCTATATATCTATCTATCTATCTCATATCTATCTATCTCATATCTATCTATCTCATATCTATCTATCTCATATCTATCTATCTCATATCTATCTATGTATCTATCTATCTATCTATCTATCTATCTATCTATCTATCTCATATATATTTATCTCATATCTATCTCTCTCTATCTATCTATCTATCTATCTTTCTCATATCTATCTATCTATCTATCTATCTATCTATCTCATATATATCTATCTATCTCATATCTATCTATCTATCTCCTATCTATCTATATATCTATCTATCTATCTATCTCATATCTATCTATCTCATATCTATCTATGTATCTATCTATGTATCTATCTATCTATCTATCTCATATATATTTATCTCATATCTATCTCTCTATCTATCTATCTATCTATCTATCTATCTTTCTCATATCTATCTATCTATCTATCTATCTATCTATCTATCTATCTATCTCATATATATTTATCTCATATCTATCTCTCTATCTATCTATCTATCTATCTATCTATCTATCTATCTATCTTTCTCATATCTATCTATCTATCTATCTATCTATCTATCTATCTATCTATCTATCTCATATATATTTACCTCATATCTATCTATTTATCTATCTATCATTGTTCTAGCCATTTTAAAGAGACATCTCAGATGTTTTTAGATGGCTGTACGTTTCAAACAGTCGTATAGACAACAAAGGAGGCTAGCAGGCACTTGGCAGGTATTAATGCTGTGTCTCAGGGGGAATAATTTGGGGGGGTTTGTGTGAGCTGCATAATCTTCCAACACGGTCAATTAGGCACTTACACATGCAGATATACTTGTTTCAAAGGTAAATTTGCAGAAGGCATGTCTTTTACCAGATGGTCCTTTTCTCCGTCACATCTATTTTGGAGAAATGATGTGACCTCTCGCAGCTGCCAAGGTGTCTGTGGGAGTCCTGGCTCCTATGTGGATTGCTCATTATTCCATGTGCATACAGTATACCAACAGAATATGCCATACTGAGCTATTGTCACTCCCTAGTATAATAGATGAGCACCAGGGGTGACCAGTAATGGTTTCCTCTGCTATTTGTATCGACTGTGTTTGTTATCATGTCATAATTATTTCATGGTGTTCTTTTTTTTTTGATTTTGAGATCATATAGTGTTTTCATTATTACCTGTGTTTTTTTTTTATTTACCTTGATTTCATTTTTTGACATCCTTTTTTTAAATACATTTGGTTTCCAGGACCAGACATTGTTTAGCTCTATAATGGCAAACCCATTTAGATTTTTGCAATGAAGCCCATTTCTTTTATGTACCTCACTGATTTTAAAGGCTTACTCTACCTCCATCCACTATCCATAGCTATAGTATGTTGCCACCTAACTCCATTTATAACTTGAAAATTCAACAGCATATGTGAAGATACGAGATGTGCAGCACCTGAAACTACGGATACTGGAAGCCTGTGCTAGCATTTCTCCTGCGGTGTTGCTATCAGTGTGTGAAGAGTGGGAGAAGAGGGTTGCATTGAAAATCCAACACAATGGGCAGCACATTGAACACATTTTATAAGTGGTCAGAAACTTGTAAATAACTCATGAAAGAATAAAGTTATGTTAAAACCAAGCACACCATTGTTTTTCTTGTGAAATTCCCAATACGTTTGATGTGTCACATGACCCTCTTCCTATTGAAAAAACAAAAAATGGATTCAAAATGGCCGACTTCAAAATGGCCGCCATGGTCACCACCCATCTTGAAAAGTTTCCCCCCTCACATATTCTAATGTGCCACAAACAGGAAGTTAATATCACCAACCATTCCCATTTTATTAAGGTGTATCCATATAAATGGCCCACCCTGTAGATATACCTTTTAGGCTGCATTCACACGTCCGTGGAACACAGACCGTGTTATACCGGCCTGGATTTCTTCAGAGTGCAGGAGCACACAGCGTCATTGGTTGCTATGACGCCGTGCGCTTCCTGCTGCCGCTACAGTACAGTAATACACTGGTATGATCTATACCAGTGTATCACTGTACAGCGGCAGCAGCAGGAAGCGCACGGCGTCATAGCAACCAGTGACGCTGTGTGCTCCTGCACTCTGAAGAAATCCAGGCCGGTATAACACGGTCCGTGTTCCACGGATGTGTGAATGCTGCCAAATATATATAAAAATTAGTTTCTGTCTGTCTGTCTGTCTGTTCTTTATGCGCGACCAAACAACTTGACCTACTGTATCTTCACCAAATTTGGCACACAGGTACATCAGGTGTCCGGGAAGGTTTTAGACCGGGGTTCAGCTCTCTAGGACGTACCGTTCCTGAAATATTCCCAAAAAAATGCAAATATGGCACATCACATCACCTATATTAGCCAATGGAAGCCGCAGATCTTTCTCTTCATATCCCAACTGCCATACACACGGTCACATGTCCCTTATCAGCCAATAGAAGCTCGCAGGCCCTTAGTCTCCACATACACATAGTTTTACTCCAGGTTTCCATAACAACCCAGCCATTTTTCTTTACTGCTGTAGGTCAGCTTTAGGCTAGGGCTACACAACGACAATAAGTCACACGACACATAGGGCACAACTACACTGCTACATGCATCCATCTTGGATGGATTTTTTGCAACTGTTGTGTTGCAGTCGCAGCATGTCGCAGTGCGACACCATAGCGTATCATTATAAAATTTTTGCGTGACATCGGTACAACAAAATGTCACGCAACATATGTCGTCATGTAGCCCTAGCGGTAAGGGAGCAGGGCGCTGTGGAGGTCATTGTTAAGGGGGCATGGGCCACTATTAAAGGGGCAACTGCTGTGGAGGTCCCCGTTAAAGTGGCGGGCACTGTGGAGGTCTCTGTTAAAGGGGCGTTCACTGTGGATGTTACTGTTAAGGGGGCAGGCCGCTGTGGAGGTCACTGTTAAAGGGACGGGCACTGTGGAGGTCACTGTTAAGGGGGCAGGGGCCACTATTAAAGCGAACGCTGCTGTGGAGGTCACTGTTAAGTCAGCAGGTTACTGTGAGGTCACTGTTAAGGGAGCGGGGTACTGTGGAGGTCACTGTTAAGGGAACGGGGTACTGTGGCAGTCACTGTTAAAGGGATAGGTGTTGTGGAGGTCTCTGTTAAGGGGCAGGGAACAGTGGAGGTCACAGATAAGGGGATGGTCCCCTATGGAGGTCAGTGTTAAAGGGCAGGGTGCTGTATAGGTCACTGTTAAGGGAACGTGGTACTGTAGAGGTCACTGTTATGGGAGATGGGCTGCTGTGGAGGTCCCATTTTAAGGACGCAAGGCACTTATGGGGCGTATTTTTCGCCCCATAAGACGCATTTCCCACCCCCAAAAGTGGGGGGGAAATGCCCCTGTGTCTTTTGGGGTGAATACTAATCAGTGCTTCCATTATGGAAGCACTGATTAGTACCGGAAGACCGGGAAGCGGTGAAAGCTCTGTACTCATCACCGCTTCCTGGTCCTCGGCTGTTGGCTGCGCAGGGCTGCGCACATGTGACCTCACGCTGTGCTCAGTCTTAACAGCCGACAGTCGAGGACCAGGAAGAAGACAGAGAGAGCGCTGGCGGTGAGAAGCGGCGGCGTCCAGGAGCAGGAGAGATAAGTGGTTTATTTATTTTATTTGCGCTGATGGATGGAGGCTGATATATTAGGCTGGGGGGCTGACATATGAGGCTTGGGAGCTGATATAGGAGGCTGGGGGGCTGATATATGAGGCAGCGGGTTTGATATATGGCATTGGGGGGCTGATATATGAGGCTGGGGGGATGATATATGGCATTGGGGGGCTGATATATACCGCTGGAGGGCTGATATATGGCATTGGGGGGCTGATATGAGGTCTGATTGAGGGTCTTATTAACATTGGGGGTCTGATTCGTGGTCTGACCTGAGGTGTAATGGAAAATATTTTTTTCTTATTGTCTTATGGGCCGGTACGTCTTATAGGGTGAAAAATACGGTATATATATA
This sequence comes from Bufo gargarizans, assembly GCF_014858855.1. Classification (NCBI taxonomy): domain Eukaryota; kingdom Metazoa; phylum Chordata; class Amphibia; order Anura; family Bufonidae; genus Bufo; species Bufo gargarizans. The sequence continues at coordinate 405,922,724 of NC_058080.1, read as the reverse complement.
TATATATATATATATAAGCTGCTTACAGTATGTCCTGAATTCAGTGTTCACACATGGCTTTTCCCAGTTTTCTGCCCACGATGGCATATACAGTACTACAAATGAGCTTTCTAATTAATACCAGCTATTCTACTTAGCAAAACACAATATTCACTTCCCAATCAAATGATTTTGTATTAATAGGTAAAATAAAGATGAGTTATTTAGTTTTTTGCACTCTCCATACACTGCTGTAGAGTTGTATACAGTTCAAAATATAGAGGAATATTAGATCCTAAAATATTACAAAAACATATTACTTCCACTGCTTGAAAAACATGAATGCCAAATGGCAGCTGGCAACAAGTGTTGCACAGTGATCTCCCTTTTTATCACTCCTCTGCCGTTGTTGCCAACAGAGGCGTCTGCATTCACATCCGCATCACAGGGCCCCCAATTACAGCTCCCATCAAAAATACTGAAACAATAGGACAAATTCATATGACCAGAACACAACGGACCCCATTATAATCAATGGGATCGGTTGAAACGCCAAATGTTCACCATGTGACAAATCTTGTATTTCCGTTGTTCTGCTCCTACAGTGGAGATGAAGAATGAAAATACAGTTGCTGATGTTAATGTGGCCTAAGAGTATTATTAAATGAGCCTGTTTCACGTTTTTCCTAAAATCTTTGGAATTCCAGTCTCCTGGTGTCATATAAATATACTGTATCCTTACCTTCTAATGTGTAGATGTGTAAATAAGATTAGAGTTCAGTATGGGTGCAATCATTTTCTTTCTTTTTCCCTTTAGCTCCTGTGATTACTGTGGCACCTAAAAAGATTCACAATGTGACTGGAGCCCAGGTTTATCTATCTTGTGAGGTAAAGGCAATTCCAACTCCAAGCATCTCCTGGAGAAAGGTAAAAAACTCGATTTTGGACCACAGTGCTTGGTGATGAAGTGTGACCACTTGTTATAATTTAAAGATGTAATTAATCAATGTAAAATATTTAATTTTAGAAAATGTACATTTCTTATTTCACATTAATCCCAAATTACAACCTGTATAATTGTCCAGAGCTGCATTAATAGTTCTGCAGGCTTCAGAGCTGAAATCTCCCAGTATTTCTTACTGGGAAGTGCAGGATTTATATCAGTTACTGTATAGTAGAGATGAGCGAATCGAAGTTGACGAAGTGGAATTCGATCCAAATTTCAGGAAAAATTCAATTCGCATCGAATCCGAATTGCCCCACGCTTCATGGTAACAAATCGCATTTTTTCCTAAAATGGCTGCTGCACATGTTAGGACATGGAGCAAAGAACTCTGGGAACGAGGGATCACCCATAATGCCATGAATACAACCAATCAGCAGCCAGCCAGCCCCTGTGATGTCACAGCCCTATAAATAGCCTCAGCCATCTCGGATTCAGCCATTTTCCAGTGTACTTAGTGCAGGGAGAGAAGTCAGCAGGCACTAGGGACAGTGCTAGGAAAGACTTGAAAACTTTTATTTTGCTGAATAGAAGTTCAGGAAAAGAGCATTTGGGAAAGGATAGGGAGGAATCATTACACAGTATTGAAGCAGAACAGGGTCCAGTAGGGGAGTGTACAGCCTGGGTAATAGGAGCAATCCTATTATTACACCTTGCTGCACTGACTGGGGCTCCAAATTGCCATTATACTGCTGCTTTCAGGTTTGCAATAGATGATACCTCTTTAAAGGGCTTCTGTCACCCCCCTAAAGTCATTTTTCATTTTTGGGCGACTTAAAATCCTTATACTGCGATTTATCAATATATAGTGTTCATACCCTTTTTCGTTCAGTAGTTTCTTCAAAAACCGCACTTTTATAATATGTAAATTACAGCAGCCGCATCCTCCTTTCAAATAAACGCCCCCTCCTCCTGTTGATTGACAGGGCCAGCAAGCGCTCTCGTCTTCTGGCTAGCCCTGTCTGCCTTCTAAATCTCGCACCTGTGCCGCACCGGTCTTCAGTCGGCGCAGGCGCGCAGAGAGGAGGACGCTCGCTCGGCCGCTCCTTCCTCAGTGCGCCTGCGCCGGGTGTAGATGTGACGTCTTCGGCGCAGGCGCCCTGAGGAAGGAGCGGCCGAGCGAGCGTCCTCCTCTCAGTGCTACTGAACGAAAAAGGGTATGGGCACTATATATTGATAAATCGCAGTATAAAGATTTTATGTCGTCCAAAAATGAAAAATGACTTTAGGGGGTGACAGAAGCCCTTTAATTCCAGTAAACCTTTCTTGTTATTGGGGTGCAAGTTCTCTGTGATACAGCCATTAACAGGGTGTTTTACTAGGAAATATTTCTACATTTTATTTGACATTGTGCGGTGCAGTTATATGTTCTAAAGCCTTTTTTGGAGTGTATTAGTGGGGGGAAAAAAGGCTTATTAGCCGTTGTGTGATGAAGTGAGAAAATTACAGCTCTTTTTGTCATGTATTTGTGGCAAAAAATATATTATTTGCCATTGAGTGGTGCAGTTATATATTCTAAAGCCTTTTTTGGCATGTATTAGTGGCAAAAAAAAGTATTATTTGCCTTTTTTGGGTGTATTAATTTCCTTTTTATTTATTTGATCTAACAGTATGTCAGACAGAGAAGTGACAGGCCCTGCACAGGGGAGGGGCAGAGGCCTAAATGTTTATGGAGCAGGCACAGGTCGCAGCATAGTAAGGGGGCCTGGCAGCAGGGGTCACTTCGAGAGGCTTGAGCTCCTGGTGTCATCTAGCGGTCAAGTCTTGACCAGCAAGCCAGCGGTTCTTGGATGGTTGACTCGGTCATCCACTTCCATCCAAGTAACATCACACATGCCCAGCCAAGAGTCGGTGGGTTCGTCAGACACAACCCTTAGTTGGCATGGCCCGGGAGCAGGCCCTGTGCCCTCACCTGTCCTCAACCTGCCTGATGTCCAGCCAAGATGTGGAGGAGACTTCTTCTGCTTCCGCTGGTAGGCGGGCAAGTAGTGATGAGGAGAGTGGCGTGGGAGCTGGTGTTGCGAGTGGTCAGGCTCCTGGCTCAGAGACTGTTGAGGAGAACATCAGTGACATGCTGTGGACTTTTCAAGCTGTTCCCACCCTCCCCACCCCATGACTGGGCTACTATTTTGCCTTTTTGGCCTGGTTGACATCATCATTTATTTGAATCTTCTTCTGATCTGTTCTGATACAACAGGTTCTGTAGACATCTATATGGAATCAGCTGACGACGGTGTAAAAGGAGTGCGGTCTTTCATGCTATAGTAGAATCTTGGGCCACTGCACAGTTATTTATACCTGGCGCTAACATTGACCTGTAAGGCTGAGTTCGCAGTTGTTATTTGGTCAATTTTGGACCCGTAACTGCCCAAATAAGTGAAGTGTGCAGTGATTTAAAGAGCGACGCCTGTCATGTGCATGTCATACTGACTTATTATTATTTCACTACCACAGCAGACTCCCTATGCGTGTCCCGGAAATTGGATTTCCAATGAACATCTGATGACCAATTGAAAGGGCATACTTATCAAAGTCCCTGAGAACCTCTTTCAACACATATCACCCACCTGAAAATGTCACTTTTGAACTTATGTCTGCAATATAGTTGGGGCACAACTCGCGTGACTTAAAGAGATTGTCCAATCTCAACCTTTCATGGCTGAGATGTGATAAACTCACAGTAAGCGCCGGTCTGGAAAGTAATTGAAACAGGTGACCAGCCTGCACTCTGGTCTATCTATAACAACCATAGCAGTAAGGCTACTTTCACACTAGCAGCACGGACCTCCAGCAGGCTGTTCCATCGGGTGAACAGCCTGTTGGGTCCGTCCCTCCGCTAGTGAACGTGTGCCCCCGGACCGGACTATAATGGGGGCGGAGTTCCGGTGGAGGCACGGCAGCGCACGGTGAGAGGCTGCCGGAATAAAACTACGACATGTCCAACATTTATTCCGGCAGCCTCTCGTCGTGGCTCCGCCGGAACTCCATCCCTCCCCCATTATAGTCAATGGCGGCACACAGTCACTAGGGGCAGGACGGATTAAACAGGCTGTTCACCCAACGGAACAGCCTGCCGGAGGTCCGTGCCGTGAAAGTAGCCTAAAAGGGAGCTGCTCAAACATTGTAGCTGGAGAAATTTCGGAATCCATTTCAAATGGCCGTATATCCAGTTTTATAACGGGTAACACTGCAAAGAACAAAATTGCAGCTGTAGCTCAATTTTAGCCTAAAAGAGCCAAATTAGCCCACTCCAGCCACACAGCCCAAAAAACATTGGGACAAAACAGTATTGTCCTTTCTTTCCTGTCTGAACAATGTTTGGGAAAATTAGTGGGTCGATGGGCAGGGGTTAAACTTTGAAATTTCCATTAATTCGCACAGTATCAATATCCTATGCCTCTAGAACATTTTATAGTATACCTACATATTTTTGTCATTAAATTAAATCTGTCAGCAGTTTTAACCATGCTAAACTGCTGACAGCACTACGTAGGGATTAGTTATAACAGTACAAACATACCTTTTGTGAAGTATTTATTATCAGTACTGAGTACTTTTTTCTGTCAGATTCTGCTCCTTAAAAGGGTTCTCCAGGAATTAAGAATATAAAATTACTGAAAATACCTAAATCTAACTTTATTATACGCATATTTCAAAATACCTTTCATTATTTAAAATGGCTTGTTTTGTCTAGGGAGCAATCATCAGGGAAATAAAATGGCTGCTGTCCTATTAGTGCACACAGAACCTGTCCTAATCACAGAGCATGACGAGATACATCAGAACACTGAGGTAAAGAGCTGCCTCAGCCCCCTCCCTGCTCTACCCAGGTATTATAATCCTGAATACAGCTAATAAGATCTTCAGCTGAATCTCTGTAGGATTGGGGGTCATGAGAAGACATGAAGTACAGAGAGGAGGGAGGGGGTGTGGTAATGAGCCGCAGCACTTGTATGCAGTCTCCATTACCACAGCCACACATCATCACAGTCTGTCCTGTCTCTCCTCTGTGTACTTCATGTCTCCTCATAAACTCCATTCCTACAAAGATTCAGATTAAACCGTATTCAGAATAATAATCTCTGACAAGTACAGCAGAGAGGAGGATGAGGCAGCACTCTAGCTCAGTGTTGTAAAGTAACTTGTCCTCCCGTGAGATTAGGACAGGTTTTGTGTATACTAATAGGACAGTGGCTATTATAACTAATGAAAGGTATTTGGGAATCTGCCCTAAGTGACAGATGTAGTGGTCTCCAGGTTGGATTCTATCGCTGTCACAGAGCAGAGATCGCAGGCTGTGTAGTAGCTCAATACAGAAAGTTTACAGAAACTTTACAGTGAAGCCTTGCCTCCTAGGAATTTGCAGGAGCAGAACCTGGAAGAATAGAATTTTATATTCACACAATTCCTGACAATAGAAGCTCAATGAAAGGTATATTTTTCCTGCTCTCCCTGCCCTCTATCTAGTGCAGTCAGCAGTTTAGCAAGGCCAAACCTGTTCCCTTTAAGAAACCCTTGATTGTATCACAAAAAAATGTATTTTACTGTAAACTGCTACAGTTTTCTGGTGCGGAATTCATGCAGAAAATCTGCAGATTAGGCCCGTCATCACGTCTGGCATTTAATGGAGGTTAGATGGCACCTCAATGCAGGGATGTGGATGTCAGGAGATGGTTCCCAAGCCAAAAAAAAAATCATGTCTGGCAATTACAGTGCAGAGGGCATGGCAGAGAGCTGAGCCTCTAGATGTTACAGCATTGCCCCTGTTTCTCCTAAAGGCTCATTTGCATATATTAAAATTTCATGCGGGCACATATGAACATGGGACCAACTCAGATGCCTTCAGCTGCCAAGCGCACATGTAACAGGTCAGCCAGTTTCATAGGTACAAGTCTGCTGACAGATGCTCTTTAAAGTGGTGGATGATATATGATATCTGTCTGTCCATTTCTCGTCATTTGGCAATCTTTCCATTCTCATCCATACACATGCAAGTTTGGATAGACCAAGTATACATGCTTTTTTTTTAAAGGGCAAGGGATAAGGTGTTTCCCTATTACCCTATGAAATGTATGATCTATATCATTCAGTGTGTACAGGCCTTTGTTACATATTTATTATTTTTGTAGGTTACGGAGTCTCCAAAGGGAATAAGGCTGTTTGAAGAGCTTCCTGGAGACAGAGTCAATGTTGCTGTTCAAGTTCGTGGTGGACCCTCTCGTCATGAAAGCTCTAGCTGGGTTATGGTGAGTTCACACAATTTGATATATAAAGAGAAACATGGTCAATGCCACAGTAGTAATTATGTGATTAATATTCTGTGATAATGTATGTCATTTGAAAAAAAAAATCTGGCATTTTCTTTAGATAAAGCCATTGACAAAAGAAGATGAAGGAAATTACCAGTGCCATGCAACTAATATGGTTGGCGATGCCTTTGCTGAAGGGTCAATCAAAGTTTCAGAACATAGCATACGCAGGATGAAGAAGAACCATCATTCTAGCTCTGAGGTCATTGTTTAATCAGGTATTTGGAAAATTCTAAATACATTGTCAAAAATTCTTAAAATGAATGTCTAACAGATCATTTTATGATTCCCTTTAACACCAATATCTAACTTCCTTCTAAACCACAGACAAAGAGGTCCAAGTAGCTTGTGCAATGAAGAGTTACTTTTACTATTTCTGTATGTCCATAAAGTACTTGGAGTTATTAACGCTGTCACCATAAATTTTATTATCTCATTAACAAAATATTTTCTCTCTGTGGCAAAATATATTTTACCTTGGAGAGCTGCACTTTTGTCAGAGAAGGAAGCTGAAGTTTTTTGGTGGAGTGAGGCTTTAAAGCTGACCTATCAGGTTAAAAGCAATGTAAGCCCTGATATGACTCCTATGAGTGACAATGAGAGTCCTGATTACCCAGCCCACACAGGATGAGTAACAGCTCTCCTTATTTCATTGCCTGTACAATCATTGGCTGTCCTTCATCCTTTGTGGACGGGGTAATCAGGACTCTTTACAATCTCTCCTAAGAGTCCTGTCAGGATTCACTATGCTTTTAAATCTTGTTCCAAATAATATAATCCTATATATCACAGGGCTCAGCTTCTCTCTATTATATCCTGTTCTCAGATGGAGGTGCATAAAACGCAAGACAGGTTCCATTTAATAGTGATTCTGTCATTTGAATATAACTAATTAGTAATTCTTCTTGCAGTAACTGAAGGGCAATACTGAGTCAGTTAACTGACCCCTTCCCGACCTCCACTGTAAATATACAGGGAAAGTCGGGTCTTTAAAGATGGTACCCACTCAGAATCTGCACGGTCACTATAGCCGCCAGGTGCCTGCTGTTTTAGACAGCAAACACCTGGATACATTGTCTGTGATCGGCGATAATGTTGATTATGGACTTTTATCCCCTCAGACGCCATGGTCAATTGCAACTATGGCATCTGAGAGGTGTTTCCTTGGGAACGTTGCACTCTCGGGCCCAAACAGCTTCACCGGGCCAAGCTTTAAGGAGTTGTTCGGTTAGTATGGCAGCCTTAGGCCTTTGGAAGGCTCTGAGGCCAGCCACAGCAATGTACCTATGGACTCCTGCCTGTACCAGGGCTCCAAAGGAACACCGTGAATCTCCCATAGGCTGCAATCTTAAGTCATTGCAGTCTATGGGACAAGTGATCAAATGATCACATGTTAAAGTCCCCTAGGTGGACTTTTACAGTAACATAAGCCACCTGACAGAACTGCTTTTTTTTTGCCTGGTGGCCAATGATAAGTAAATTTGCTTAGACAAAATCTGTAGCTGCATGTATTTAGCGTACCTCATTTGTCTATCACTTTAACTATACATTTTTTTTTACACTGCATCTGCAGATTATGTCCAAGGCTTTCTGTCAGGAGGATTCTGAGGTATCCATCACCCATAATGCCTCTGTATAGAGTAGTGCAGTGTTTGCTGCACTATTCCATACAGTAGAAAAAATGTAAACCCTGAAGGATTCTGTCAAATGAAGGCTAAAAGAATACTCTTTTTACCTTACCCTCTTCCGATAATGAAAGGCTTACGGGAACATTTAAGATATTTTATGCGCCTGGTACAGTCTGAAAAGAAGCTTAGACGTGTTTTAATATTCTGATCCAATAAATATTTTGGGGACGTCTCTAATCTTAGTTTTTTTTTTTTTTTCTACAGGCTTGAAGAGCATTTCTACAACATTTTAATGGCTTCATTATGTATAAGACATGTAGAAATAGTTTTATATTGTTGTCCTGATGTTTTTGTACAATCTTTTAAATAGAAAAATGAGTTTAATAAAATTTCATTACTAAAAACCATTGGTGTAAAGAGGACAAAATAGTGGATGAAATAAAAAACTAGTGTTGGGCGCGAATATTCTAATCGCGAATGTTAATCGCGAATATCTGCACTTTGAGAATTCACGAATATTTACAATATAGTAATATATATTTAGAATTTTGAATAGTCTAGAATTTTTTTTTTCATCAGTAACCTCCCTTCTTGCTTGTGGGCCAATGAGAAGGCGGCAATGTCTTTGTCTGAGCTTAGCAACATCCCTAGCAACCAATGGGAAAGTTGCCTACCCCTTACTATATAAGAAACTCCCCAGCAGCCATTTTCTGCAGTTTTTTAAAGTTCTGAGAGAGACAGCAGTGTCGTTGCTGTGCTCTGTGCTTTCCACACTACAGTAGATATATAGTTAGATAGCTTATATATATATAATACAGATAGTCAGTGTAGGTTATATCCTGATATAGTGTAGCTGTTGCAGTGCAGTCCATACATACATGCAGACCTGCTATAATGTGATGTTTCACGTATTGTGCCAAAACATTCGCATCATTAGTGCCGATTAGAGCAATCGCGAATATATTGGAGCACTCTAACTGCATATAAAGCCATTTTTAATTTTCTGCCGTGCCAACCATTTTCTCCAGTCTCAGGAAACTTCTAGCAGCTTTGAAAATGTAGCAAAAGTGACCCACTCCTGTATTTCGCGCCCATTACGCGAATATTACATTGCCGATTTTTTGCAATCAAGTAAATAATCTCGAATTCGTGAATTCACGAATATATGACGAATATTCGCCCAAATATTCATGAAATATCGCAAATTTGAATCTAGCCCCTACCGCTCATCACTTATATCAACACATTGCAGAATTTTCTGTGTCTGAAAATGTCATTCCATATTTCAGATCTGTTTCTGCACCTTGTGCATGGCTTTCTACAGCCCTCTTCAGATGAATGTGGCAGTCACACAAATTTCTGCAAATCTTGCACCTGTGAATATACCCTTACGCCACAAGATTAAGCAAAACTAACAAAGAGCACTCGACTCTGTTCACTCCACGTTTTTGGCATACAGTAAACTGGCTTCTATTGTGCAGATAAATGTCTAAAGCATATCATTCAATGTACACTATATAGAGAAAAGTATTGGAGCGCCAATCTTAATGTGTTTCATACAGTCCCATTGTCACAGGTGTATAAATTCCAACCTCTCGCCATGCAGTCTGCCTTTACCAACAAACCATAAAGTTACAAAGTTGGGTCCCACACTGCCCTGAAGAGTTCCAAACCTCCTCCTTGACCGCAGCACAAAAACTGCTTTATGGCCGTGCTGCTGCATGCAAGCCTTACATCACCAAGAACCATGCCAAGCGTCAGATGGAGAGGTGTAAAGCATGCTGCTACTGGACTCTGGAGCAGTGGAAACATGTTCTATGGAGAGATATATATCCCACTTTTCTATTTGGCAGTCTGATGTTTGGGGAATGCAAGGAAAATGTTACCTGCTTGATTGTGTGACAACTTTAAAGTTTGGTGGAGTAAGGATCACTTGGGCACTATGGATTTATTTTCAGGGGTTGGCTTAGGCCCCTTAGTTCCTGTGAAGGTAAAACTTAATGCTTTAGCATACCAAGACATTTTGGACAACTGTATGCCTCCAACTTTGTGGGAACAGTTTGAGGAAGGCACTTTTCAGTTCAATCATGATTATGCCCCAGTGCACAAAGCAAGGTCCATAAAGGCATGATTGGGTGAGTTTGGTGTGGAAGGACTTGACTGACCTTCACCTGCTCAAAGCCCTGACCTCAACCTTATTGAACACCTGTAAACTAGAACATAGATTGCACCCCAGGTCCTCTCATCCAAAATCAGTATCTGGTCTCACATTGTTCTTCTGGATGAATGGGCAAAAAAATCCTCCAAAATCTTGAGAGTCTTCCCAGAATAGCGGAACCTGTTTTAGCTGAAAATGGGGGATAAAGCCAATATTAATGCCTATGCATTTAGAATGGGATGTAAGGTGTAATATAGTTGTCCCAATACCTTTGTCCATATAGTCTAAAGGCTGATGCACTTCCAGACCAGAGATTTTTTTATAACTTTTTATTTCTGATAGTAAGCAGGTTATAACTCAAGAATATAGAAGCATAGGCTAACCTAGAACGGAAAAACATGTTTCCTTTGTTTATTCAGAGACTCTAGACATGAATAAAATATCTAGGTTTCTGTTGGATAGTTGACATTTCTGTGTTGCTAGGTGATGTATCTTCAAGTCGTTATATGCTTTTACTTTGCACAATATATACAGAATGTAAGGTATTTTAGCATTTTCACAGTTGGCCCAACTATGAAAAACATTTCTTGTTTATGTTCTTCATGTAGACTACAATAACTACTTTTACATTTGTGTTATTTTTTGCTATATATTATGGCAGTGCTTTTCATAGCGACATGCAGTATTTTGAGCACTAGAGGACTATAAGAACTGATGTGATGTTCCAGATGAGATGAGTGACGACGTAACTACAAGTTACTGGGCTCCACAGCACATTTTTGAATGGGGTCCCCACAACAACCTCTTCGCAAACTCCTCCTCCCATGCAAACCCCACACCTGTGGCTAGTCAGAAGAGGCCCAGCAGCCACTCTGTTCCATTTCTACACGTACAGTATATACTGTGTCATGACACTGTATATACTGTCACTGTATATGATGTCATTGTATAACACTGTGGAGGGGACACTGACAATAAAATCTTTTAGTCCTCCTCCAGGGTGGTCCCCTTCTGAGTTCGGCCCCAATGCAGCTGCTTCCCCTGCTTCCCCTATAGCTACTCCCCTGTAGGAGATGATTGACACTCTCTGTTTTTCTGGCTCTCCCCTGTTTCTCTTTTTACAACAAAGTACTGCTGTAACCTACAGTATATAAGACATATAAAGTCATTTGGAATAGATTAAAAGTATAACTCATTGTCCATTATTTATTAGCTATTGCGTGTTTCCCAGAGAAATTACCTTGCAAGGCCACTATGTTGTCAGTGTAAGCACCATGGGAAACATAGACTCCAGAGAGTATGACAATACGCTGGGGCATTTGGAAGCTGCATCTCTATATTATAATTTATAACGCACTGTTGCTACATTTACATATTATTATTTTTTAAATAACAGAAACATAAGTAAAAAGGGAAAAGGCGTTGCAAGCTTGAAGCATTACTCCCCACCTTGAGCCCCCCACTGTTTGGGGACATACTATTTTTTTCCCTGTATAAGTCACTAGTTAGATTTTGTAGGTCCTAGCAATGAAGAGGTTCCATGCGAGGAGAACCTGTAGTGTAAATTCCTTTTAGTGGAGCAGAACTGCACACTCTGCGGCTGACAAGGTGTCTCAGTTGCTGGCCCTGCTATGGTGACACTGTGGCTGATACTACATGGAAGCTCTATGGCTACTGTTATAGGGCAAGAAAAGCGTTGGGGGCACTTGCTGGCAAGTGTATGTGTAACACCCTAGAGTGGTGTTACCACTTCTGCACCTTGCTACTTACTATCTTTTATGGTCTAACCTATATGTCACCTATATATTTATTTCTAGGTCCCTCAAAATGGTGCATTCCTTATAATGTTATGTAACTGCTTATTACATGTAATGTGCCTGGTTCACCATCAGGTGGCAGCGTAAATGTCAGAGCTTTCCTTAGAGTGAATGAAACTTACCATTCCATTCTCCCCCCCTTTGGGCAGAAATGGGCGAGTCCTGCTAGCTACCAGAAGGAGGTGGGGCAGTTCTGGTTTCTTCTGGTTGAGACTCCATGTTGGAGCTGCCAAGTTATCCAGTCAGCTTGTCAGTACAGCAGAGTGAGAGAAAGATATAGCAGAGTTGAGTTTGCCTGCCAGTTTAATGCTAAAGCCTGCTGGAACCAAGACAAAGCCAGTAAAGTGTTTGAAGAAACGTTTATTCAAAGTAAAGCTGCCATTGAACTTCATCTCAAGGTCTGGACTCAAGTTATTATTTCCAATCCCTCAATTATTCCCCCTATTTATTGCTTCAGAGCCAAAGCCTGGGGTCCAGCTGTATCCAGGTAGGAGCACCGTGACACACATAAAGAGATATTTAGGCCGCACTACACGACTTGGCATTCCTACACCTGGGACACGCGATATAGAGGGCCCTAGGGGGAGGCACCCGTTGCATATGCATATACTTGTTCTCACATGTATGTATAGAGACCACATTTTTCCTGTTAACAGGTAAGTACAATATTTCTCTGTGATGATTTTGTTCATTTCAACAAATCATATTCCTTAAACCTCCACATCTTCTAAATTAAATTTAACAGTGTTTTATTCACGTGTATGGTAATTGTAGCTGCCAGGTTGTCAATTTGATAGTATGAAGTTCATGTAATTTAGAGATCTGCATACCGTAAGTATACATTTAAGAGTTTTATAACCCCGCTATAATCCTTCTGTTTTATGGCCTTATCCACACTACTGTGTCTGATTTTCTGTCCCCAAAAAATAGATGTGTGAAAAACGTGAAGGACATGGATGTGTTTTTTGAGAGGCATGCAATATTCACGAAAATGAGCAAAATGCCTATGCTAAAATCGTGTTTGACATAATGCATCTAAAGTAGGAAGAGACATTGCACATAAGCTTAGCAATTTAATCAACACAATGAATATGCTATTTAACAACCTTAATGCCTTTATTGACCAGCCATTGTTACTGGTCATATGGTCTCACATCATTCCAGTGTGACTTATTTGGGAAGTATTTGACTATTGCCATTAGAGATGAGCGAATTTCTCAAAAATTCAATTCATCTGGTTCGCCGAATTTCCCACAGTTTTCCTTTTCCGATACGAGTAAAAAAACAGCAATTTCCTGGCTGCAGAGAGCCTTTATAGTGGTGTAGAACACTGTACCTTGCAGTAACACGCATTGGGAGTCTGCTGTGGTAGTGAAACAATACTGTGAGTCAGAATGACACGTAGATGACCAAAACTGACCAAATAACTCAAGTGTGAACTCAGTCTTACAGCTCAATGTTAGAGCCAGGTATAAAGAATGTGGAGAGGCCCAAGATCCAACTATAGCGTGAAAGAGCGCACTCCTTTTACACCAATTCACTGATTCCATATAGATTTCTACAGAACCTGTTCTATTAAACGCTTATACAAGTAGAGCCCCCTGACAGAGTAAAGCGGGTGTCAGCAGTAAGTTTGTGTTGACGTCACTGATTATTTTGCCCTTCCTCTGATTCATCAGAACAATAACCCCCAAAAAACTGATTCTGTCTGTCGAGCATCCACCTTCACTCGGTCAGCATTTGGTCAGTAATCCATCAGTATTGCTAAAGCCAAAAAAAAACAGGAGTGGATCCAAAACAGAGATGACACGTGAATGTAATATTTGCATGTCTTCTGTGTTTTGTACCCACTCCCGCTTTTGGCTACCAAATCATAAACCAATTCTGATGCAAAATAGGGACCATTTCATGCAGGCCTTACAGCTGTTAGATAGGATCCGTTGTGTGTCTCATTTTTCCTTCCTTCTGACAGATCAGAAGAAGGGTCAAATAAATGATGATGTCAGCCAGGCCAAAGGCAAAATAGTGGCCCAGTCGTGAAGGGTGGGAACAGCATGAGAAGTCCAGAGAGTGGCCCTATGACATAGTGGTGAGGTGGAAGCAGCATCCGGAGGCCACAGAGTGGCCCAGTAACAGATTCTGGAGGTGACAGCAGCAGCATCAGGAGGCCACAGAGTGGCACAATGCCAGAGTGTGGAGGTGGCAACAGCATCAGGAGGAGACCACAGAGTGGCACAATGACTGTCACGGACGTTCCCACGACAGGTGGCAGGAGATCGGTGAGACTGACAACACGTGGTTTGATCTGACAGAATTTCCCTTTGGATCAAGGTGTTTCTGGTATGGCCACACCCCTTGCCTCAGGTGTTACTAATGTGGTCATTTTACCTTACTTATTTATAGTTGGTTTTCTCTCACTATGCTGTGCGGTTAATAGCCTCAGTTTCAGTTGTGGATTGCTGGTGTATTGATCTCTTCCCTCTTATTCTCGGTGTGGTGTATTCCTCCCCCACGCATGACAATGACAGTGTGAAGGTGGCACCAGCAGCATCAGGAGGCAAACAGAGTGGCACAATGACAGAGTGTGGAGGTGGCAGCATCAGGAGGCCACAGAGTGACACAATGACAGAGTGTGGAGGTTGCAGTAGCAGCATAAAGAGATCACAGAGTGTGGCAGTGGCAGCAGCAGCAGCAGTATCAGGAGGAGGCCACAGGGTGGCATAATGACAGAGTGTGTAGGTGGCAGCAGCATGATTAGGAGGCCACAGAGTGGCAAAATGACAGAGTGCGGAGGTGGCAGCAGCATCAGGATACCACAGAGTGGCAAGGTGACATAGTGTGGAGGTAGCAGCAGCATCAGGAGACCACAGAGTGACCCGGTGCCAGAGTGGGGAGGTGGGTGGCAATACCAGTACCAGCTGAAGATGGTGGGTGAAAGAAAGAGCACTTGGTATCCAATGTGTGGCATCAAGCGGGTAGCAGCATCAGAATAGTAGTTGAGGCAGGTAGCCAGAAGAAACCGTTTTGGTGTTGGTGGGGCACCATGGATTATCTAGTCTGATGCATCAGGCATTGGTGGGTGGAAATCCTGGATGATCCACGCCTGATCTTCTGATCATCTTGACAATTGTCAGTCTCTCCACATTTTGGGTGGACAGGCGAGTTCTTCTTGGGGTAACTATGGCCCTCGCCGCACTAAACACCCGCACACCAATGCCACACTACTGGCCAGACAGGACAGCTTTTCCAGGGCAAACTCTGACAGTTGCAGCCACAAATCCAGTTTGACTGCCCAGTAGTCCAGTCGATCTTCAATGTGGGGTGGCAGGGTGCTGTCCAAGTATGCCACCACCTGCTGGTTCAGGTCCTGCTCCAGGTCTAGCTGCTGCTGCTGGTGAGTAGTTTCTTCACTAGGTGGGTGAAGAAAGCTGCTCATATGCGACTCTAGACTCAAGTTGCTGCTGATGGAGCTGGAACTGCTCCTACCCCCCACCCTGCCACAGCAGCCATGGCAGATGAACGTGAGTGCAGAGGGCCCCCCTGGTCAGACCTGCAAGAGGATGGATGATGGTGCAGATAGGCAGTGACTAACTGACTACATAGGATGTCTTTATAGTAGTTCAGTTTATCATCCCTCTCAGCGGGTGTAAAAAAGGCCCCCATTTTGGACCCACCGAGGGTCCAACAAGGTGGAGAGCCAGAAGTCATCCCTCTGCGAATGGTGACAATTCGGCTGTCACTAAGCAAGCAAGTGAGTATGCATCGAACCATTTGTGCAAGTGACTCAGAGGGACTCCCTGCCTCCATCTCCACTGCATACTGCCATGGCATGTCTGGGTACTCTGCCTCATCTTCCTCATTGCTCTGTAGCTCGTCTGGCTGCTCCTGCTCCTCCTCTCCTGTTACCTGTGTATACAAACCACCCATTTCGCTACATATTGCTTGTACTCCAATGTCCTCCTCCTCCAGTTCAGCCCCCACAAGGCTCGTGTGGCCGTGAGATGGTGCCAAGTCTCCAGTGCCCTGGCCAGCCAGATGTACCAGCATCTGTTCCAGGATATGAAGCAGTGGAATCCCGTTGTTCATCCCGTAGTTCTGGCCAATGACAAATAATGTGGCCTCCTTAAAGGGCCTGAGCAAACGGCAGGTGTCTCGCATGAGCTGCCACTGGCTGACATCGAAGTTACATAGGGGAGTACTCCTGTCCGCTTGGATCATCAAGAAATCGTTTATGGCCTTTCTCTGTTCATATAGCCCAAGGATGGCCAACCTGCGGCTCTCCAGCTGTTGTAAAACTACCATTCCCACAATGAATTGCTCTAGGCTGATTGTTGTAGTCAGTCTGGGCATGCTGGGAGTTGTAATTTTGCAACAGCTGGAGAGCCGCAGGATGGACATCCCTGGTATAGTCGGTCCAACATATGGAGGGTGGAATTCCAACGGGTGGAAACGTTGCATATCAGCCTATGTTGGGGGATGCCGTTCTGCCGCTGCAGTTCAACGAGGATGTTAATTGCGGTGTACGAGTGGCTGAAGTGCATGCAAAGTTTCCTGGCCATTTTTAGGATGTCTTGCAGATGGGTGGAAGACTTCAGGAACCACTTGACAACAAGATTGAACACGTGTGCCATGCAGGGCGCATGGCTCAGCCTTCCTTGACGCCGACACCATGTTATTCCCATTGTCAGTCACCATGGTTCCGATTTTGAGTTGTCGCGGAGAAAGCCAGGATTCGATTTCTTGATGAAGGACACGGAGCAGTTCCTCCCCTGTGTGACACCGTTCGCCCAGGCAAATGTGTACTGCACATGTGGTATGCTGTAGGGGCACTGTAAATTGTCCCTGCAGTGGAGGCTGAGGACACAGTGGAGGAGGCAGAGGCGGACATTGTCGCAGGACCAACGGCGTGACAACGTGGAGGTGGAAGCGGCGTTGCCTGGCCAAGTTGCTGGTGTGGCTGAGCAGGAACCACATTCACCCAGTGGGCCGTAAAGGACATGCATTGTCCCTGACCGTGGTTACAGCTCCACACGTCGGTGCTGCCGTGCACTTTGGCAGACACCAACAGGCTTAAGGACTGGCCCACCTTCTGTTCTACATACGTGTGCAGAGCTGGTACTGCCTTTTTGGCAAAGAAATGATGGCTTGGGACTCTCCACCTCGACTCAGCACAAGCCATCAGTACTCTGAAATGTGCAGAGTCCACCACTTGGAAAGGGAGTTACTGCAGCACCAGCAACTTGGCCAAGAGCACATTCAGCTTCTGCGCCGTTGCATGAGTGCACACATACTGTTGTCTCTTGGCAATCGCTTCGGTGATCAATTGCTGACGGAATGACTTTCGAGGAGTAGGAGGAGGAGCAGGATCATCAGGACCAACAAATGATGGGAAGGACAGACAGTTTCCTTTGGCTGAGGTGTTGTAGCCTTGACTGCCTGAAATCGGGTGCGTACCACTGGTTGCTGCAGCAGGCTGGACCACCACATCGGAGCCACAGTTCTCCCAGGCCACTTTATGGTGACGCTGCATATGTTGACTCAGCGCCGTGGTGCCAACATTGGCACCTTGGCCACGCTTAACCTTCTGCCCACAGATTCGGCAAATGGCCATGTTCACCTTTTCCGGCAGCTTAACAAAAAACTGCCACACTGCCGAGTAGGTGATTTTACCT
This sequence comes from Bufo gargarizans, assembly GCF_014858855.1. NCBI lineage: Eukaryota > Metazoa > Chordata > Amphibia > Anura > Bufonidae > Bufo > Bufo gargarizans. The sequence continues at coordinate 405,905,158 of NC_058080.1, read as the reverse complement.
CCAACACTCAGCACTGACTGGTACAGCCGCTGCCTCCGTGAACCCCTGCACCACTACTTTCTGGGCAGATAGGTTCCTGTGAAACAGATGGTCTACCCCGGGCATGTTTGACTCCCGACCTCCTACTGCTGCCACCCTGCTGACTCCCGGCCATGCTACCGACTTGCTGGCTCCGCCGCTGCCTCACGCACTAGCTGCCACCCTCTTCTCCCAATGATGATGAAGACCCTTTTGGCTCCCAATTGCGATCGGATCATCATTAAGTACTGTCTGCACATCACGGATGTCCTCCTCAACGGTCTATGAGCCAGGAGCCTGACTGCTTGCAACACCAGCTCCCACGCCACTTTCCTCATCACTACTTGCCAGCCTACCGAAGGAGGCGGCAGATGTCTCCTCCAGAACTTGGCTGGGCAGTAGCTGCTGACTGTCTTCTAGTAGTGTCCTCGCTATATAGTGGAGCTGAGCCCACAGCATATAATACTTCTCTGGAAGAGGGAACAGAAAAGGACAGAGGCAGGTTAAGGACAGGTAAGGGCACAGGGCCTGCTCCCAGGCCATGCCAACTAATGGTTGTGTCTGACAAACCCATCGACTCTTGGCTGGGGGTGTGTGATGTCACTTGGGAAGAAGTGGATGACTGAGATAACCATTCAAGAACCGCTGGGTTGCTGGTCAAGACACGACCTCTAGATGACACCGGGAGCTTAGGCCCCTTGCTGCTGCCACACCCCTTTACTCTGCTGCGACCTGTGCCTGCGCCAGAAACATTTAGGCATCTGCCACTCCCCTATGCAGGGACTGGCACTACTCTGTCTGACATACTGTTAGGTCAAATAAATAAATAAATAAAAAGGAAATTAAAACACCTAAAAAAGTCTGTAATTTTCTCACTTCACCAGAAAACAGCTAATAAGATCTTTTTTTTCAAATAATACACGCCAGAGAAGGCTTTAGAACATATAACTGCACCGCTGAATAGCAAATAGGCCCTTACTTTATTCCACTTATTCATAGAAACATAGAAACATAGAATGTGTCGGCAGATAAGAACCATTTGGCCCATCTAGTCTGCCCAATATACTGAATACTATGAATAGCCCCTGGCCCTATCTTATATGAAGGATGGCCTTATGCCTATCGCATGCATGCTTAAACTCCACTGTATTTGCAGCTACCACTTCTGCAGGAAGGCTATTCCATGCATCCACTACTCTCTCAGTAAAGTAATACTTTCTGATATTACTTTTAAACCTTTGCCCCTCTAATTTAAAACTATGTCCTCTTGTATCAGTTTTTCTTCTTTTAAATATTCTCTCTTTTACCTTGTTGATTCCCTTTATGTATTTAAAAGTTTCTATCATATCCCCTCTGTCTCGTCTTTTTTCCAAGCTATACATGTTAAGGTCCTTTAATCTTTCCTGGTAAGTTTTATCCTGCAATCCATGTACTAGTTTAGTAGCTCTTCTCTGAACTCTCTCCAAAGTATCAATATCCTTCTGGAGATATGGTCTCCAGTACTGAGCACAATACTCTAAATGAGGTCTCACTAGTGCTCTGTAGAGCGGCATGAGCACCTCCCTCTGTCTACTGGTAATGCCTCTCCCTATACACCCAAGCATTCTGCTAGCATTTCCTGCTGCTCTATGACATTGTCTGCCTACCTTTAAGTCTTCTGAAATAATGACCCCTAAATCCCTTTCCTCAGATACTGAGGTTAGGACTGGGATGTTAATGTACAAGGTTACAGTCTGTTTAGAAAGGATCGTCAAAACCAGAGAGGGGGAGGGGTCTGCCTTTATGTAAGTCCTGTTTAAAGTCCACAGTCTGAGAAGATATAAGTGAAGGACATGAACATGTGGAGTCACTGTGGGAAGAAATACATGGAGGCAAAAATAATAATAAATTACTAATAGGAGTTTATTATAAACCACCTAATATACCAGAGTCCACAGAACATTTACTACTAAACGAGATAGACGAGGCGTCAAATCATAATGAGGTGGTTATTATGGGGGACTTCAACTACCCAGATATAGACTGGGAAACTGAAAGCTGTACATCTCATAAAGGAAACAGGTTATTGGCAATAAAGAAGATTACCTTTCCCAACTGGTTCAGAACCTGACTAGAGGGACGGCCATACTGGACTTAGTATTAACCAATAGACCTGACAGAACAACAAATGTGCAAGTTGGGGGATACCTGGGAAATAGTGACCATAAAGTAATAAGCTTCCAATTATCCTTCAAACTAGCGTTTCTACAGGGAGGAACAAAAATACCAAACTTCAAAAAAGCACAATTTAGCCAACTAAGATAGGCCATAGGCATAACTAACTGAGACAAAGTCCTCAAAAATAAAAATACTGCCACAAAATTGGATATTTTTAAAAGCATCCTAAAATCTAATTGTGAGAGATACATACCTTATAGGAATAAAGGGTTAAGGAACAAGAAGAAACAAATGTGGATAAATAGAACTGTAAAGAAAGCAATAAATGACAAAAAGAAAGCACCAAAACAGGAGGGTAGCGAGGAAGCACTGAAAAGCTATAAAGGAAAAAAAATTGAATATGCAAAGAACTAATAAAAGCCGCCAAACTAGAGACCGAGAGATTAATTGCCAAAGAGAGCAAAACTAAACCTAAAATGTTCTTAAATTATATAAATGGTAAAAAGTATAAATCTGAAGGTGTCGGCCCTCTACAGAGCAATGAGGGGGAAGTTGCAGAGAGCGACGAGGAGAATGCAAAGCTATTAAATATTGTTTTATCCACTCTATTCACTAAGGAAAATAAACTGTCACATGAAATGCAGACTGTAAAAGTAAATTCCCCATTAAAAGTGCCCTGTCTGACCCAGGAAGAAGTACAACAGCGACTTAAAAAGATTAAAATAGACAAATCACCAGGACCCGATGGCATACACCCCCCATATCCTAAGAGAATTAAGTAATATCTTAGCCAGACCCATATTTCTGATATTTACAGACTCTATACTGACAAGGAGTGTTCCACAGGATTGGCACATAGCAAATGTGGTGGCAATATTTAAAAAGGGTGCAAAAAGAGACCCCGGAAACTATAGGCCGGTAAGTTTAACATCTGTTGTGGGTAAACTGTTTGAAGGTTTTCTAAGAGATGCTATCTTGGAGGATCTCAATGAAAACAAGCAAATAACATCAAATCAGAATGGCTTTAGGAAGGATCGATCATGTCAAATTAATTTTATCAGTTTCTATGAGGAGGTAAGTTTTAGACTTGACAGTGGCGAACCAATGGATGTCGTATATCTGGACTTCTCTAAAACATTTGACATTGTACCAAATAAAAGGTTAGTATAAAAAAAAAAAAGAGAATGCTCAGACTGGGAGAAAATGTCTGTATGTGGGTAAGTAACTGTCTCAATGATAGAAAACAGAGGGTGGTTATTAATGGTACACACTCAGATTGGGTCACTGTCACTAGCGGAGTACCTCAGGGGTCAATGATAGAAAACTGTCTCAATTATAGAAAACAGAGGGTGGTTATTAATGGTACACACTCAGATTGGGTCACTGTCACTAGCGGAGTACCTCAGGGGTCAATATTGGGCCCTATTCTCTTCAATATATTTATTAATGATCTGGTAGAAGGCTTGCACAGTAAAATATACATTTTTGTAGATGACACTAAACTGTGTAAAGTAATTGACACTGAAGAGGACAATATACTGCTACAGATGGATCTGGATAGATTAGAGGCTTGGGCAGAGAAGTGGCAGATGAGGTTTAACACTGACAAATGTAAGGTTATGCACATGGGAAGGAATAATGCAAATCACCCGTACATACTAAATGGTAAAACACTCGGTAACACTGACATGGAAAAGGATCTAGGAATTTTAATAAACAGCAAACTAAACAGTAAAAACCAGTGTCAGGCAGCTGCTGCCAAGGCCAATAAGATAATGGGTTGCATCAAAAGGGGCATAGATGCCCGTGATGAGAACATAGTCCTACCACTTTACAAATCACTAGTCAGACGACACATGGAGTACTGTGTACAGTTCTGGGCTCCTGTGAACAAGGCAGACATAGCAGAGCTGGAGAGAGTTCAGAGGAGGGAAACTATAGTATTAACTGGAATGGGGCAAGTACAGTACCCTGAAAGATTATCAACATTAGGGTTATTCACTTTAGAAAAAAGACGACTGAGGGGAGATCTAATTACTATGTATAAATATATGAGGGGACAGTACAGAGATCTCTCCAATCATCTATTTATCCCCAGGACTGTGACTGTGACGAGGGGACACCCACAAACATAGAAGAGGATTCTTTACTGTAAGAGCAGTGAGACTATGGAACTCTCTGCCTGAGGAGGTGGTGATGGTGACTACAATAAAGGAATTCAAGAGGGGCCTGGATGTATTTCTGGAGTGTAATAATATTACAGGCTATAGCTACTAGAGAGGGGTCGTTGATCCAGGGAGTTATCTGATTGCCTGATTGGAGTCAGGAAGGAATCTTTTCCCCTTAAGTGGGGAAAATTGGCTTGTACCTCACAGTTTTTTTTTTTTTTGCCTTCCTCTGGATCAATTTGCAGGCTAACAGGCCGAACTGGATGGACAAATGTCTTTTTTCAGCTTTATATACTATGTTACTATGTTATCACACAACGGCTAATAAGCCTTTTTTCCCACTAATACAAGCCAAAAAATGCTTTAGAACATATAACTGCACCGCACAAGACATAGAAATATTTCCTTGTGATAAACCCTGTTATTGGCTGTATCAAACAGCACTTACACCCCAATAACAAGAACGGTCTGCTGGTATTACAGAGCTGTATAATGGCAATTTGGATCCCCAGTCAGTGCAGAAAGGTGTAATAATAGGATTGTTCCTATTACCCAGGCTGTACACTCCCCTACTGAACCCTGTTCTGCTTGAACACTGTGGAATGATTCCTCCCTATCCTTTCCCTGAACTTCTATACAGCAAAATAAAAGTTTTCAAGTCTTTTCTACCACTGTCCCTAGTGCCTGCTGACGTCTCTTCCTGCACTATGTACACTGGAAAATGGCTGAATCCAAGATGGCTGAGGCTATTTATAGGGCTGTGACATCACAGGGATGGCTGGCTGCTGATTGGCTGCATGCATGGCATTGTGGGTGATCCCGAGTTCCCAGAGTTCTTTGCTCCATGTCCTAACACGTGCAGCAGCCATTTTAGGAAAAAATGTTATTCGTTACCACAAAGAATGAGGAAATTCGGATTCGGTGCAAATCTAATTTATCCTAAAATTCAGATCGAATTCTACTTCGTCAACTTCCATTCGCTCATCTCTAATTGCCATGATAAGAAAAAGGTTCAGAATACACATTTCTTACACCGTTAGACACAGGTTAGGAATTTATTAAACACGTGCATCAGTTTTCTGAAAAACAAAAGTTGAGAATCTTTTGCTCACACTTCAATGTCTTGTTGTTTTGTACTTTCCTTGTCATTTATAGCAGGCATAGATTTGCATTTCTGGTGTTCAGATATCCCACAGCATCCAGTAGATTACACTGGTCCTAATAAATCTCTGCTAGTAAATAAAATATTCATAAGAGCAATGTAATATTATTTCTTTAACCCCTTCCCTACAAGCTCTGTACATGTACAACGCAGCGGCAAGGAAATTAACGACCAGCGCCATACTACTATGCTGCGCTGATTAGGCTTCAGCATTGGTGAAAGCACCAATGCCGACGGTTTAACCCCTTAAATGTCACAGTTAAGGCTGGCAGCAGCATCTAAGAGGTTAACAAACAGCAGGCTTCCTCTCTCAACCCACAGGCTCCCCGCGATGCGATCGTTGGGTGCAAATGGTTGCCAATGCAGCCGGAATCCTTATAAAAGCCTCCTACCCTGACAGCTATGGAAGCCTAGGAGGCCCATCCTCAGGCTGTGTCATAGGTGAACTGTCAGTGTGAAACCTACAGTTTCAATGAAGTACAATACATTTAGATCTGTTATTGCTTTTTGTGGGGGTACTAGAGGTGATTTTAATTGGTGGGAGATTCCCCCCCCAAAAAAAAATGTGAACCTTTTTACCATCTGTTTTGAAAATTAGTAAAAATAAAGAAACATATATATTTTAATATGACATTAAATTATTCCAAATGTCCCCACTATATGAATCATACACATAAGAAAAAGGACAGTAATACAATTTTATAATAATAGATAGGAAATGAAAATTACACAAACGAAACAAAGCAAGTACAAAGCACCACGGTGTGAAGACATAATTATATACTGGTCATCATAACAGAACCACAGGTTACAGAAAATTAAAGAGTGTGTGTCTCTCAATCATTTTGTAATTGCTCCGTCATTGCTTTCACTGTTCTCCATTTTGTAATACAGAGCTTCAAATTCCACGTATAGTGTTGAACTATAAAATTCTAGCTGCCTCTAGGGGGCGCTTAGGAGACTCTGATGCATTATTTAGTGTAAAGACATATAATCAATCAGATGAGATAGAAAAAAACATTAATATTCAAGGATGGATAATATTTAAGTATTGCAAACAAAACCTCACTTGCTGGCCGTCACAAAGCTTGAATCTGTACCACTTCACCAGTATAAAAGCCCTTTAGATACAGAGCACGTGCCTCCAACTGGTTCAGAATTCACATGCTTCTTCTAAGTGATGGTCAACACTTTATTGCTATGGAGTTGTTCATTTATGGTAGTTAACTGGGAATATATCGTATATCATTATTGCATTTATGTGCTTATCAAATAATGTCAGAGTGCGTAATATCATAGCTTTGGTAACACCCAGCTGTCAATGTATTCATGGAGTTGGAGAAGGAATAATATTGGAACAGCACAATATGAAGAGCTAGTAAAAGGTGCATCATCACAGTTTTTTCATATAGTTCCATGATATGAGATGTATTTAAATATTCCATAATTACTTATAGATTCTGTACAATCCGTGAGGAAAAAACCTATATGTGTGTCTGTCTACAAAATCAGTAGCAGATAGAGGTAAAGTATGAAACCAAAGTCGGTTAAAGGGGTTAACTGTTGTTTTTAGCAGATATGCTCATGTTGTTGCTTACTGCATGTGCATCCTCTTTTTTTTTCAATTTGGACCCTCCTGACTCATATGACTTATATGACAGCCTATATATGTAGCATTTCTAGTTGCTTTATCCGACCAAACTTCTCCTTTCTCTTACACAGCTTAAGCACCGCCCCTAGCAACCCAGCTAGTTTATAGCTCCTCCATGCCGCTATTTACATATATATATACACTTCTCTATCACTTGCTGCTTTGACACGCCCATAGACATGACATCACAGGAAATAAGAAATAGCTGGGTGGACATGGTCATGTGACCACAGCACAGAACGGAAGATAGGCGTGATGAAGATAAAAGAAATGCATTACAAAATTATTTTAATGGAGGTTGTTACACTCTGGAAAATCTCTTTAAGGTAGTTATATAAATTTGAATAATGGTGATAGTAAATACAAATAGAATATTGGTATTAAATCTGAATTATTTTGATGAATTTTACGTGTTATATATTGTACATTTTTGCACATTCTTTCTAGTCTTTCAAATTGCTAAGAATTCTTTTGTGGAATTTTTATTGTCACACATTTCACTTCTGTGTAAGCTTTAAGTCCATCCTCTCCAAGCTCTCTTCCATTTCCCGATTCTTTATAGCCACCAAATGGTGTCTGACAACCCACAATATTATAAGTATTGACCCACACTGTACCGGCTTGTAATGCTTGAGTGAAACACATTGCCTTATCTAAGTCTTTAGTGAATATACCCGCTGCCAGTCCATATTTCGAGTTATTTGCTCTTTCAATAACTTCATCTATCTTTCGAAATTTAAATACTGATTGTACAGGGCCAAATATTTCTTCCTTTGCAATCCTCATGTCATCCTGGACATCAGAAAAGACGGTTGGCTTGATAAAAAAGCCTTCATTCCCATGACGCTCTCCACCACACATTAGCTTGGCTCCTTCCTTTTGACCACTTTTAATGTAGTCCAAAATTTTATCAAATTGTTTCTTATCTATTTGTGGCCCATGTTCTGTGTCTAATTCAAAGGGGTCTCCAGTTCTTCTTGATTTGGCTTTCTCAATGGTCCTTTCTAAAAACTCATTGTAAATGGATTCTTCAACGTAGGTTCTGGAGCCTGCAGAGCAGCACTGACCCATATTAAAAAACAGAGCTTCATGACATTGCTTTACTGCTTCGTCCAGGTCAGCATCTGCAAGGACAATACATGGGCTTTTTCCACCAAGTTCCAGTGTTACTCTTTTAAGATTTGATTCCCCAGCTGCTCGTTGAATTAGTCGGCCAACTTTGGTGGAGCCTGTGAAGGCAACTTTGTCAACGTTCATGTGTCTTGATATTGCTTCCCCTGCAGTAGGCCCAAAGCCAGTTAAGATGTTCACCACACCAGGAGGGAATCCAGCTTCCTTTATTAAAGAAGCTACATATAAAGCAGAGAGTGGTGTCTGCTCAGCAACTTTCATGACAACTGTGTTTCCAGTGGCTAGTGCTAGTGCAAGTTTCCAGCTCTGCATTACCAATGGGAAATTCCATGGAATAATTTGACCACAAACTCCAACTGGTTCATGCCTGGTATAGCAAAAGTAATTTCCATCTATAGGGATAGTCTTTCCATGCCATTTGTCTGCAAACCCTGCAAAATACCTATATATCTTGATTGTTTCCCCAACATCCATATTATAAGACATTGAAATGGGTTTACCATTATCCAGACTTTCCAAGGAGGCCAAATATTCTCTATCTCTCTCTATAAGATCTGCAAGACGATTCAAAAGCTGACCTCTTCGTGACGCATCCATACAGCGCCAGGGAGATCCCAGCTTGAAGGCCTGCTTTGCAGCAACAACCGCAAGATCTACATCAGCCTTGTCTGCTTCTGCCACTTCAGTAATGATAGTTCCAGTAGATGGGTCCACAGTTGGAAATGTCTTCCCACTGACTGCATTATGCCACTCATTGTTTATGAACAGTTTTGTATAATGCACTTTGTCCAGTGGCTTCTCTATTTTTTTAACAGAATAATGAGCTACAAAATTAAGTAAAGCTGAAGCATGGCAGCGAGCCTGGAAATGGAGCATGGTTTCTCTAGAAAAGAAATATGTTACTAAATACAGCATATATAGTTTAAAAGATTAATAGCTACAAAGCGAGTGATAAACATCCTGCCATATATGCTACCTTATATGATGGATGTACATTTGTATGTGCAGAAGCAGTACTTCTTTTGATAATGTGAATGGATCCTTTTTGCCACAAGTACACTATGGATAACTATACGGGTACTGCCACACACGGTGGAGTTTCATTAGCTAATATTAAAGGGTTGTCTCACTTCAGCAAATGGCATGTATCATGTAGAGAAAGTTACTACAAGCAACCATATTGCTTCTTTTGCTGGTTTGATTAATTTTTCCATCACCTTATACCCTACTTGTTTCCATGGTTACGACCAACCTGAAATCCAGCATCGGTGGCAGTGCTTGCACACTATAGGAAAAGGCACCAGCCTACGAGCACTCTCGTGGGCCTGGCCACCAGAGAGTCCGGCACTTTTTACTATAATGCACAGTCACGGCCACCATTGTTGGAATGTAGGGTGGTCATAACCAGGTATAGGATTCAGCCGGTTCGCTCCGGTTCACCAGATCCGGTTGTAAAATTACAGCCGGATCGGAGAACCGTGTTGCTGACTGAATCCCGATCCGAAGCTCGGCAGCAGCAGCAGCAGGTCAGGGGAAGATGCAGCAGAGCAAGGGAGAGGCGTCTCCCTTTCCTGCTCTTCTGATAGGCTGCAGGCACTAGGCTTGAGCCAAGATTTGTACCGCGTGGGACACAGGCCGGAAGAGGCCTGCAACGCTACCAGCATGGAGGTAAGTATTAGTGTGTTTTTTTTTCTTTTATGTGGCGTGCTATGGGGGCATCAACTGTGGGAGTTACTGGCACATGATGGGGAACACTATGGGGGCATTACTGGCACATGATGGGGAACACTATGGGGGCATTACTGGCACATGATGGGAAACACTATGGAACATTACTGGCACATGATGGGGGACCCAATGGGGAGCATTACTGGCACATGATGGGGGATACTATGGGAGCATAACTGGCACATGATGGGGGACACTGTGGGGGCATTACTGGCACATGATGGGGGGATTACCGGCACATGATGGGCAATACTATGGGGGCATTAGTGACACATGATGGGGGATACTTTGGGGGCATTACTGGCACCTGATGGGGGATACTATAGGGCCATTACTGGCACATGATGGGGGAATCTATGGGGCATTACTCGTACATGATGGGGGAAATTATGGGGACATTACTGGCACATCATTGGGGACACTATAGGAGAAAGTACTGGCACATCATGGGGGACACTATGGGGGCATTACTGGCACATCATGGGGGACCCTATGGGGTATCTACTGGGGGGCACTACTGGCACATGGGAGACACTATGGGGGTATCTACTCGGGCATTGCTGGCACATGGGGGACACTATGGGGGCATCTACTGGCACATCCTTGGGGACACTATGGGGGTCATCTACTGGGGGCATTGCTGGCACATGGGGGACACTATAGGGGCATTACTGGCACATCATGGGGACACTATGGGGGCATCTTATACTGGCACATTATGGGGACACTATGATGTTGGAGGGGGGGCACACTATGGGGGCATATTATGGGGGCACTAAGACGGGGCATTTATAGTGGCACATTCTGGGTAACACTATGGGGGAATATTATACTGGCACATTATGGGGGCACTATAGGGAAGAGGAGAAGAGCACTATGCGGGCATTTACTGGGGACATTATATAGGAGTATTTTATACTTGCACACATTATAGGGGCACTATGGGGACATTAGCTCAACTGGGGGGCACTGAGGGAATTTTTTTGTACTGGCATACAGAACGGGAGCATTTTTGAACTAGTGCACATTATTATTATTGAAGGTGGCAGGTGAGTTGTTAAGAAGGTAGGAGGATGATGAAAAAGTAGGAACCTAAGATGTCTTTTGTCAAACTGCAGAGACGAGAGATGGGTGAAAAATCATCATGGCGGTCTGGTCTCAAAGGAGAAGATGAAGAAAAAGAAGGTCTGCATCAGAGGAGAAGCTACTTGATGTAAGATGTATGTGGTGCTGTATTCTGGATAGCACAGAATATAATATGTCTGCAAATATGTCTTTAGTGCTAGGTACAAATGTGTATAAAATGTATATGGTGTAGGTAATGCTACTGTAAGTGTAGCCTAGGTGTCATTTATATACTGTATGGTGTATATTGTATATGTGATTATATGAGTGTAGTGTCTATATAGTCTGTTTATGTATGCATACCTCCCAACCATTCCAGATCTGGCATAACTACTGTGTGGGGGGCACAATGGAGACTAAGCAGGGTTGGGACATGTACAGATAGACATTGGGAGGAGTTAGAGGTGTGAGCCAGTGCTGTAAAAAAAAAAAACTTTGTGCGACACTGATAGTTTAGCTCCTTAGGCTTTTTAAAAGTTTTGTGGTATGTGTGTGTAGTGTATACATGGTGTATTTATGTATGTATATGGTGTATTTATGTGTATGTGTGTTGCATATATATGGTGTATATGTAAACATGTGTCGTGACGCGGCGTGTCTGCCGTTGAGTAGGGAACCTGTTGCTAAAAATTTGAATCCCACCCGTGGTCATAACCCCTGGAAACGAGCAGTGTATAATGTGATGGAAAATGAATCCAGCCAGCAAAGGAGACAATATGGACAATCACAACACATTAGTAATTGTCTTGTATTGTCTTGCTCTACATGATAAATACCATTTTCTATAGTGAGACAGCCCATTTAAATGGCTTCTAAGAGCTTGCTGTATAATCATGACGTAGAAGAGTCACGTGCTGCTGGAGAAGAGTCACGGTTATTCATGAGCTACCTGATTATGATTGGAAGTTCTATCCTAAGTTGTCCCCCAATCATCAGCAGGTGATGAGAACTGGCAGCGCGTGATTATTTTCCACCATGGTCTGCAATGATTATACAGCAAGTTCATGGCATCCAGTTAATATTAACTCATGAGTGACCGAGCGCTGAAATCAGTGATTCTGTCACTACTTGATGTTGCCCTCAGTGAAGACTGCATAAAGTTGATGACAGGTTTCTTTTAAGAAAAGGCTGGAACATTGTCTTTGGTTTCTTTGTCAGGATGATTACCCAAACTATTCTTTTATGACAGCGATATATACAAGGATAAAAGCTGTCCTTATAGTAATTAGCATTTTATTTGTTTGAAAATTCCTTTGAATGTGAAGAATTAATAAATGTTAGGATCATGTACGTAAAGCCTGTAGTTTATCATATCATGTCTGGCACTTTGTATTAGGCTACATTCACACAATGAAAAACGGATGTGTGAGGGACGTTTTATTAATGGCCGTCACATGACCATTTTAAGAACAATGGTATTCTATAGGTTATGCATACTGCAGGTTTTTTTTGATGGCCGATGAATAACGGACATCAAAAAATGGAACATGTTCTATCCTGTCCGTTTTCACTGACTGACAGCCCCCATATAATTGAATAGGACCGTTTTTTAACATGCGTTTCTCAAAAAGGCACCAGTGAAAAAATTTTCGTTCAAAACTGACAGTTAATTCGTCTTTCACTTTGTGTGAATGTAGCCTTATGGTATGTGTTGGAGCATTTATTTTTAGTAAGCTATATCAGATATATTCATGAATGTCTATGTTGCAGCCAGTGATACAAATGCTAAAACACTTCTGGGTGCAGGTAAGAAATAATGCTCAGACCTGTAGGCATTCCATATACAGCCATGAAGTGGCTCCATTTACTTAAAGCACACCTTTGGCATTATGGGGGAGATTTATCAAAACCGGAGTAACGGAAAATTGGCTTAGTTGTCCACAGCAACCAATCAGATTCCACCTTTTATTTTTTTTCAGAGCCCCTTTGAAAAATGAAAGGTGGCAACTAAGTCTGTGTTCCTTTACAATCATTTTGATACATCTCCCACTCCTATATCTTTATGGGAAGCAGCTATCAGCGTATGCACAGTGAAGTGAGGGGTGCTGGCTCCGGCTGGCTGTGCCCTGCTGTGGCATGGATGATATACCTGGCCTTTGGGCCATCAATCAAACCTGAAGAGGGACCAACCAGCCTGACTCTTCTGAGGAGCAGCTCCAGTATTGTACTGCATGGACTGTCAGTGTATTACACGGTGTAATACACTGATAGTTTGCTGGCTGGGCCTCATAGGCCTCCGTACATGCCGGTCCCCAAGGCCTTTGAATGGCTTGGGGCTGCCATGGCAACCATCAGGTCCCTGCCAGGATAGATGAGGAGAGGGAGCGCAAACCTTCCATATGCCACGGTCAGTGCTGAGCGTGGCATATGAGGGGTTAATCCACTGGTTATCAGTAACAGCCGGATTCGTGCTGCTGATTGTGGCCCCGCACATGGGGAGGGAAGGACCACAGGATGAGAATGCTCATCCTGGGGCACAAAGTACCGGCCATTTAGGGTGAGCATTCTCGTCCTGGGTCCTTAGGGGTTAAAAAGAATTTAAGAGAGGAATCCGAAGTGGGCTTTGGTACTTATGACCATACAGGTTATTTAAAGTGGTGCTGAATCTTCCACTCTATGAATGAACATCGATATAAACCTGCCACCTTCCTGAGTAATAGACCAGTAGCAGGTTTGGGGACCTGAATTCACAATACAGGTTTCATTTAAATAAGCCAATTCAATTTTCAATGCCATGCTTGGAGGGGAATCTGTTTTGTCCTGTGTTGTGCCTATATAATAATTGTGCTATCCATGATGTGCGGAGATAAAGATGGAAACGCTGGACTCGATATAACTCACTGCTTCATCCATCGTTACTGCTGAGTACATAATAGCAAGGCTCATCACTGCAAGGCAAGTGAAAAACGCTGCTTCCTCCTGCTCTGAAAATGAGATTGCTGCAGGTTCTTAAAATATGAGAAATATTACCAGAAAGCGCCTATTGTGATAAAAATGAATACTCACCATGTACCAGTCTAGTCACAGATAAAAGCCGTCAGGGAGCCCTTTTATCTCCTGCCTCATCTCGCTGGTTCTTCTAGTACAAATTATACGAGGGAGGAGATCCTATTCTTTGTCCTCTCCCTCTTTATGTCAATAAGCCAGTAGGATACATCAGTGACTGTAACCAGCTTTTCCAGCACAGAGAGAGAAAACCCAACCTAATCTGTAAATGTGTATGTACAGCTCTTGTCTGTATAATCAGATAGTAGTTCTCTATGTACTGATCTATGACTGTCTTAGCCCACAGGAGAAACCTTTTGACATATTTCTATTTAAAAGTTGCATAGTTTATAAGGTGGAAAAATTACATGTTAACCAAGAATAAACTATAATCCTACTGTGTTGACCCAGAGGAGGTCCAAAAAATCCTATCAGATGGTTGCCAGCAGTGATGGTCAGTTTGCAGTGTTCACCAGCGAACACATGCGGGCTGCCATCTGGACTTACCCGTCCGGTGATGCACAGGTAAGCCCTTACCTGTGCCGCGAGCTGGTCTGAAACAAATGCAGTCACCGGGAGCAGGCAGTTCAGAGAACAGCCCGATGAAGGCCCCCCGGCGCCTGTTCTCGGAACTGCCTGCTCCCGTTGACTGCATTTGATTTCAGACCGGCTCCCGGCACAGGCACAGGTAAGGGCTTACCTGTGCATCGCCGGACGGGTGGGTCTACTTTACTAAAGATGGCAGCCCACATGTGTTCGCTGGCGAACACTGCGAACTGACCATCACTGGTTGCCAGTTGCCTTTTATTAGGAGGAAAATTTCTTCTTGACACCAATTCTGGCAGTCAGAATAAATTTGTGGATCAATAACTTATCTATAGTAATATAGTACTCATATTATGAAATCTTTCAAGAAGAGCAGGTAGGAACCACTTTAACTTGCGCAATGAACCAATCATCACAATGTCCTGTGGCAATGAGATCCCTAATCTCACTGCTCTAACAGAAAAGAATCTCCTTCTAGAATGATGTTGAAACCTTCCTTCCTTTATATATACATTGTGTCCTCTTGTGTTAAATACAGAACTGGCTATAAAAAGATCGAATGATCTCTGTATGGGGCATGGCCTGGCCAGCAATGTGATCAGATGCACACTGTGAGAGGTCCTACACCTATCCTGATAAATATCCAGATCATGGGCTTAATATTTGGATTTTGGTCAAAATAAGGTTATTACCCTTGGAGGATCTTTCAGGTGTCAGAGCAGAATGTGGACACACTATGACTGCATCAATAAGGCAGCTGGAGGCCTGGAGCAGGAGGCTCATCCTAGTAGCCACATTTTCCAACAGGAAAAAAATTGAACATGTCCTAATCTTGTCCGCAATTGCGGCCAAGGATAGGCAGTTCTATGGGGGTGGCGGCCGGGTGTATTGCGGATCCGCAATACTCTATGGACGTGTGAATGGACCCTCAAAGATATATGTATTACAATTGCATTCTTTTCTTGAAGCATGGAATACAGAAAGTTTCCAAGCGTACAACTTCAGTTGAAGGGTCAATTAGTGACCTGGAGGATAGAGTTGCTCCAGTAATGCATGATGTCAGAATGCATGATCAAGCTATAGCAATGCTAACGGCCAAAGTAGACAACCTTGAAAATAGATTCTGGGACACATCAATGTATGCTTGGTGGGGCCGTGGGGGGTCCTGGAATCGGTGGAGCAGGTTAACCTCACAGATTATTTTCAGACATGGTTGCAAAATATTTTTGGTAAAAGGCCCTGACACTTTTATATTCAGTGGAGTAGCTGCAGGTAGTGAGGAGACAAATGCTGGGCACAGGAGCTGACAGAGGAGTTCTGAAGAGCATTGCACGACAGGTAGGGGGAAGATCTTGTGTGTATCAGCAGTGTCATTGTACAGCTTGGATCTGTAGTCCTACACATACAACATGCTTCTGGGTCTCCCAGAAGGCAGACATGTCAATTAGGGCAGACTTATTCACGCCCCTTGCAGAGCAGGGGGAGGGGCAGACAGGGGCAGACTGACAACTCATGGGGCCACTGGGCAATAGGAGATTATGGGGCCCCTGTGTCCCCGCCCACCCTCAAGCCACACCCACCCACATATCGCTCCTACATCACCTACACTTGGTACAAAATTTCTCTTTACTATGTTCAAAATAAATGTTTACTATTTTTTTTTAAAAATCACGCCCTCCACCACAACACAAGCGTATCTCAGACTCAGTGTATCACACTGCTCCACAGCAATACAACTCACAGTAATGTGTGATGTGCAAGTACACAGATCACATCAGCAATAAAATGCATAGAAAAGTGCAGTGTGTGAGTATCGCAAGCTCTACAGCAATATAAGTCACAGGAATGTGCAGTATGTGAGTGTATTACAGATCACCTCATCAATACAATGCACAGGAATGTGCAGTGTGTGAGTATATCATAGCCAACCCACTGCTTTCCCATAGGGAAGCATTGGGAGGCTATTGCGCATGCGTGGCTTCATAGAGATGCTTTGAATCATTGCATTTCTATGAGGAGTATTGTCACGACCCTTGGTCATGGTCGTGACTCCTTGGGAGCCGCATGCAGTTGCCCGTGGTTTGGTGTTGTGTCAACCGCAGCTGGGGACACTTAGTTGATTGCCTCAAGTGCGGTTTCCGCGGACAACAGGTATGCATGCGGTTGCCCTTGGCAACGTGTGTTTGTGTGCACGGGGGTGGTTGTGTGTATTTCCCTTTAAGTTGCTGTCTTCCCTTCCCTGGTGTGTGAAGGGTTAACTTCCTTCCTAGTGTGTGTGTGCACTGGGTGTGTCTGACTGTGGGTGTGGCTACTTGGCCCTATATAGCCTCAGTGGAGGGCAGTAGTCAGAGAGGGTGCTTCAGCCATGCTTGCTGGAGACATCCTCCTGGTTACTTTACCATCTGCCAGTGGGGGCCACCCTTCTGGTCATACTGTCACGGCTGGGGATGGGGGAAACCCTCAGCCGTGCGGTACCCGTAGATGTTTGGTCGCTGCTTGGCCAGGACCACAGGATCAGGGAGCAGGTCACCTCCTAAAGCCTCCCTAATCTGACCCTAACTCCTAGCGGCATGAGCCGACCTTAAAGGTAGGAGGACTCATGCTCTGGAACCTCGGGTCCCTACTAACCCTCCGCAGGTCCCTAAGCTAGGAGCTGGGTAGACTACCTGTTCCTCCTGGACATGGAGGAACAGGAGCCTAGAATGGCCAAGCTGTAAATAAGGGGAATCTAATACAACTTATGGCAGTGGCAGGTACGTGGAAACTACAACCTCACCTACCTGCCACAGACACACACAGTCCACACCCACAGTCAGACACACCCAGTGCACACACACACTAGGAAGGAAGTTAACCCTTCACACACCAGGGAAGGGAAGACAGCAACTTAAAGGGGTTGTCCGGGTTCAGAGCTGAACCCGGACATACCCTTATTTTCACCCCGGCAGCCCCCCTGAGCCTAGCATCGGAGAATCTCATGCTCCAATGCGCTCCCGTGCCCTGCGCTAGATCGCGCAGGGCACAGGCTCTTTTGTTTTCAATAACACACCGCCGGGCGGTAACTTCCGCCCGGCAGTGTGTTCGGTGACGTCATCGGCTCTGAGGGGCGGGCTTTAGCTCTGCCCTAGCCATTTTACTGGCTAGGGCAGAGCCAAATCCCGCCCATCAGTGCCAGTGACGTCACCGGGGTTCCTGTCAGCCCCATGGAGAGCCCCGGTACGTCACCGGAACTCTGAGAAAATGCCTTTGCCCTGTGCAATTTAGCGCAGGGCAAAGGAGAGCATCGGAGCATGAACTGCTCCGATGCTCATGTCAGGGGGGCTGCCTGGGTGAAAATGGAGGGCTGTCCAGGTTCAGCTCTGAACCTGGACAACCCCTTTAAAGGGAAATACACACAACAACCCCCGTGCACACAAGCACACGTTGCCAAGGGCAACCGCACGCATACCTGTTGTCCGCGGCAACCGCACTTGAGGCAATCAACTAAGTGCCCCCAGCTGCGGTTGACACAACACCAAACCACGGGCAACTGCATGCGGCTCCCAAGGAGTCACGACCATGACCAAGGGTCATGACAAGTATTTAGCGTGAATGCCAGTGTTGCAACACTGGACTAGGAAGCACCTCCCGTTTGATGAGTGGCCGTCTGATGAGTGACCACTAGAGGTGTTTCTTGGCAGTAATGTAAATATTGCCTTTTTTCTGAAAAGGCAGTGTTTACATTAAAAAGCTTGAAGAGACATGCTATAGACACCAGAACTACTACGTTTAGCTGTTGTGGTTCTGGTGACTATAGCATCCCAATCAGCACAAAAAAAATCAAATACAATGGCTATATCATTATTAAAAAAATTAAAAAAGCACAACTTCTGACACAAATATATAGTATTTTGCAGATGACTTTTTTTTTTACAATATGCAGATAGTACTGTACCCCTCCAATCCCCCCTCCCCCCCCCCCTTCTTCATCCCCCCACCCCCTTCTCCAACCACCCAGCACCCTTACTCACATAAAACAAGTCATTTATACAAACCGGATTCCCAAAAAGTTGGGACACTAAACAAATTGTGAATAAAAACTGAATGCAATGATGTGGAGATGGCACCACAAACAGGAATGCTATTGTAAAGGAAATCACAGAATGGGCTCAGGAATACTTCCAGAAACCATTGTCAGTGAACACAATCCACCGTGCCATCCGCCGTTGCCAGCTGAAACTCTACAGTGCAAAGAAGAAGCCATTTCTAAGCAAGATCCACAAGCTCAGGCATTTTCACTGGGCCAGGGATCATTTAAAATGGAGTGTGGCAAAATGGAAGACTGTTCTGTGGTCAGACGAGTCACGATTCAAAGTTATTTTTGGAAATCTGGGGCGCCATGTCATCCGGACCAAAGAGGACAAGGACAACCCAAGTTGTTATCAACGCTCAGTTCAGAAGCCTGCATCTCTGATGGTATGGGGTTGCATGAGTGCGTGTGGCATGGGCAGCTTGCATGTCTGGAAAGGCACCATCAATGCAGAAAAATATATTCAGGTTCTAGAACAACATATGCTCCCATCCAGACGTCATCTCTTTCAGGGAAGACCCTGCATTTTTCAACAAGATAATGCCAGACCACATTCTGCATCAATCACAACATCATGGCTGCGTAGGAGAAGGATCCGGGTACTGAAATGGCCAGTCTGCAGTCCAGATCTTTCACCTATAGAGAACATTTGGCGCATCATAAAAAGGAAGGTGCAACAAAGAAGGCCCAAGGCCAAGACGATTGAACAGTTAGAGGCCTGTATTAGACAAGAATGGGAGAGCATTCCTATTTCTAAACTTGA
Source organism: Bufo gargarizans (assembly GCF_014858855.1). Taxonomy (NCBI): domain Eukaryota; kingdom Metazoa; phylum Chordata; class Amphibia; order Anura; family Bufonidae; genus Bufo; species Bufo gargarizans. The sequence goes on along the minus strand of NC_058080.1, from coordinate 405,885,655 downwards.
GAAACTGGTCTCCTCGGTCCCCAGACGTCTGTTGAGTGTTGTAAGAAGAAGGGGAGATGCCACACAGTGGTGAAAATGGCCTTGTCCCAACTTTTTGGGGATTTGTTGACACCATGAAATTCTGATTCAACATATTTTTCCCTTAAAATGGTACATTTTCTCAGTTTAAACTTTTGTTCCGTGATTTATGTTCTATTCTGAATAAAATATTAGAAGTTGGCACCTCCACATCATTGCATTCAGTTTTTATTCACGATTTGTATAGTGTCCCAACTTTTTGGGAATCCGGTTTGTATAATATAGCTTACAGTGAATTACTGTAAATACTTACAGTTCTGAAGACTCCAGCAGGCTCAGGATCAGTGCTCTGGGCAGTGGACAGCTGGGCTCAGGGCTGGAAGTAGGCACCGCTCTGCAGTTCAGAAAGGAGACCTATCGAAGACGCACCTAGGTTTTAGAGGGGGACAATAAGAAAAAAAAAAATTCATTACACCTCAGGTCAGACCACCAATCAGACCCCAATGTTAATCAGACCTCAGCTGACAGCCCCAATCAGACCCCCAATGTTAATCAGACCCTAATAAGACCCCTGCTCAGACCCCAATGTAAATGACCCCCAATCAGACCTCAGATGAGAGCCCCATGCCTCTCATCACCCCCATATCAGCCTCCATGCCTCTCATTAGCCTTCATAAACTGCCCTTATGCCTCTCAGCCCCCATTATCAGCCCTTTTGCCTCTCATCAGCCCCCATTATCAGCCCTTATGCCTCTCATCAGCCCCCATTATGCCGCTCTTAGCCCCCATTATGCCTCTCAGGCCCCATTATGCCTCTCAGCCAGCCCCCATTATGCCTCTCAGCCAGCCCCCATTATGCCTCTCAGCCAACCCCCATTATGCCTCTCAGCCAGCCCCCATTATGCCTCAAAATGGAAGCGCTGATTAGTATTCACGGTGAGTTCTTCACTATGTGAGCCATGCCGCTTGCATAGTGAAGGATAGGATCGGGACATACACGGAGCCGGCGGAGCGGAGGCAGTGGTGAGCTGGGCCTGACGGGGTCCCCTAGTGGCCGCGGGCCCTCGGTCCATGCCCGAGTGGCCTAATGGTCAGTCCGCCCCTGGGGACAGAGATTGTTGTTATTGCAGGTAAACAAAGGGCCAGAAGAGAACCAGGGAAATTAGGAAAAATATTTGTTTTTTACCTACAACTTGCTTAGCTCAGTTATATATTGCTGCCCATCCGATTTACAGTGCTATATATTTTTTTTTTCAGAACTCGGACAACCCCCTTAATGGATGTAAAATAGCATTTTACCCAGATTTTTCTGCAGAGATTTAAATGAGCGCAGTATCCTTACATTAAGAGGTGGATATGAAAACTTCAATTGTCCTATGTAATGTTATATCCTGCTAAGCTACAGTGCATTTGGAAAGTCTTCAGACCTTTTAGCTTTTTCACATTTTATGTGGCAGCCTTGTGCTAAAATAATGAAAGATCAAATGTTTCCTAATCATTCTGCACTCAATACCCAAAATAAGTGAAAAAAGCATATTAGAAATCTTTGCTAATTTATTGAAAATGTGGATCTAAAATATTGCATTGGCATAAATATTACGACCATTCGCTCAGGACTTAGTTGAAGCACCTTTGGCAGTGATTATAGCCACCAGTCTTCATGGGTATGATGCCACAAGGTTTGCCCACCTGGATTTGAGAATTTTCTTGGCCATTCTTCTCTGCAGATCCTCTACCTTGTCACGTGCTGGAGGCCCAGGGCAGACCTCCAAAACATCTTGCAAGTAAGACACCGGCAGATACAGACCAGGGACCAACAGCTTACACATGTAATAAGTAAACATGACAGTAACATATACAGGTTAGGCAATAGTGGTAGCAATACTACAGAACCAAGTGCACTGGCAGACCAGAGGCAAAACCCAGAGGGCGGAGAGCCAGCGAGCCCCGATCTTCACCGAACCCCTGGTGGTGGGGATGAACTGGGCCAAGGGCTCACTGGTCGCACCTCTAGGATGGTCCTGGTACACTTGGCTGCTACCTGCAGAGAACCATGCTGGTGAAACCACCAGCAGAAACAGACAACAGAACTGGAACCCAAGCAAACACAGGACATGGATCAGAAAATAAGACAAACGGTAACCAGCACTGAAGCAGGTGCCTGGACCCCAAACGAAATGGAAGCATGCCGGTCTCAGGCAGAGCTGCACACAGACTAGAGATCCTCCCTCCGGAGAGCCCAGGGGCCCTATCACAAAGGCAAGACAGACACAGGAATAGAAGCAGTAAGGCACTGCAGGACAGACAAGGAACAAACTAGATCGGAAGCAGTAGGCACTCCACTGCCAGGCTGGACATAGGACAGGATCAGAAGCCGTTTGCACTGCCAGGCTATCAGACGCAGTTAGAGCACTGCTAGGCTAGACATGGAACAGAGGGGATCCAGACAAATAACAGGTAAGGCATGGACAAGGAAAATAACATCAATACAGAGCAGGTACAGAAGATCAGGCAAGGAAATAACATAAACACCACCAACACTATACCAGGCGACACCACACAGAATGGCCAATGGCAAAATTGCAATGAGCTGTACCGGGGTATTCACCCTGACGCCAAATTATGCAATGGGTCAGGATATGGGTATAATAGTCTATAGTTTTGTTTGTGATGCCAATTGCAGCGTGCGCAGGGTACTGTCACAGGGCCCTTTAAAGGTGTTATAACGCACGTCCCAGGTAAGGAATGCCAGAGTGGTGTAATGTCTCTGTATGGTGGTGATAATGGTGTCAACGGTGTCTCCTACCTGGGTACGGCTGGACTCCTGGATCCGGGCTTACTTGCAATAATAGAGGAATTTGCAGCAGGAATTGAGATCCAGACCTTGGGTGAAGTTCAAACTTGTCTTTACTGATGGTAACTTTCATCCAAGCAAGGTACAGCTTTTGTCTTAGGTCCCAGCAGGCATTGGCAATGGTTGGCAGGAATTTATCTTCTGCTCTATCAACCTGGAGCTTGCAGGAAAGGACGTCTGCTTTGTAGCTCTATACTGTGGCAGAAATTTGGCTTCTGCCCTTTCTATCTTCTGCTGTCTGTGAACTGACTAGCTGAGGAGGAATATGGCTTCTCCTGGGTCTCTGGACTTTACTCACAGTTCTCTTCACAGGGTATGCTTTCTTCCTGGAGCTGGAGTTGTCTGCTTGCTTCATCCAGCCAAGGCTTCAGGGCTCAGGCTGGGGATGATGATCAATGTCTCAGCTGAGACACGATCCTGGCTTGGTTCCCTATGCAGGGGGACTCCTAACACACACAGTCTTCCCCAACAGGCGTGGCTGGCAAACTGCCTCTAACTTCTTTCTCTTAACTCCTTACTAACACATTGCTGCCACCTGCTGGTGAACATGGAAATTACAGCAATATACATTTAACATGGTTTATGATGCACAGTTGTGAGGATATAATATAAAATTACATCAGATGACAATGTAAAGGCTCTTAGGAGATTGTAGCAGGGTAAAAGAGTTTAGTAACACAACTCTGGGGTGTTACAAAACCCCCTGGGTCAGCAGCAAGGGGCTACACCCAGCAAGACAAAAGACAGGCTGACCAAAAGCCCCACAGCTCACAGATAGAAATAGCTGCATAAGGAGGGCACCTGATAAGCCACACCCAGGAAAAGGCCAGGGAAATTTAACCCCATCAGAACCAGGATAACCAGAACCATAGAACAAACGATACAGGCCACAGTTAACACACAAGTCTGCAGCCAGCATGCATCGCAGAACCATCATACATGGAAATGCCCACAGCATGGCACCAGAGACAGGAACCACAGATGCAGACATAGAAGCCACAAACACACCCCACAGTTCATACACCGCAGTCCCAAGCAAACAGCATAAACAGTTGTAAGCCTGCAGCCAGTATGCGAGAGAGCCTGTAGCCAGCCTACATGGCAACAGTGACAAGAACCGCACAGAGATGCAGACATGGGAGAACGCACATACATAGGCAAGTTCACACAAGACACCACAGCCAGCATACAGCTGTCAAAGTGAACTGCACAGTGACATACCTCTGTAAGGTTGGATGGGCACCGTAGATGTACAGCCATTTTCAGGTCTCTTCAAAGATGTTCGATTGGGTTGAAGTCAGGTCTCTGGCTGGGACACGCAAGGACTTTCACAGGGTTGTCCCTATATAATTCCTGTATTGTCTTGTCTGTGTGTTTAAGGCCATTGTCTTGCTGGAAGGTGAACATTCTGCCCAGTCTGAGGTTTTCATTAGAAATATATATGTACTTTGCTCCAGTTTGACCAGTCTATTAGCCCCAGCCTCTGGAAAACACCCCGCAGCATGAGGCTGCCACCACCATGTTTCACTGTAGGGATGGCATTGGTCAGGTGATGAGCAGTACCTTGTTTCTACCAGACATGATGCTTAGAATTTAGGCACAAAAGTTTAGTCTTTGTTTCATCAGACCAGAGAATCTTGTTTCTTGCAGTTCAAGAGTCCTTTAGGTGCTTTTTTGCAAACTGCAGGTGGACTTTCATGTTTCTTTTACTGAGGAGAGGTTTCTTTCTGGCCACTCTGCCATAAAGCCCAAAAGGTTGGAGTGCTGCAGTGATGGTTGAACTTATGTAAGTTTCTCCAATCTGCACACAGAATCTTTGGAGCTCAGCCAGAGTAACCATTGGGTTATTGGTAACCTCCCTTACCAAGGCCCTTTTCCCCCTGATTACTTAGTATGGTGGGTCAGCCAAGTCCTGGTTGTTCCAAACTGTTTCCATTTAGGCATTATGGAGGCCACTGTGCTCTTGGGAATTTTCAGTGCAGCAGATTTTTTTGTATCCTTCTCCAAGTCTGTGCCTCCACTCAATTCTGTTTCTGATTTCTAAAATTCAGTTCTCACTTTGTCATTATGGGGTATTGAGTGCACATTGATGGGGGACCTTTTTTTTCTTTTTTAACTTTAGCACAGCATAACAAAATGTGAAAAAAGTGATAAAAGGGTCTGCGGCCTATCAAAAGAACAGGGAATGGAGATGCCTCTCCCTCCCATGCCCTGCCGCAGCACAGCCATCTGTATCACTGTCCTGAGGATGGTGACACAAAGGAATATGGAGATGAGTGCTTCCACAATGGAAGCGCTCATCTACTACTGCCCCCCCACCGCAGCCGTGAACTAGAACCTGGGCCGTGATCTAGTGGTGATCGGCGGTGCGGCCCTGAGTGATAAAAAATAATTATTATTCACTGGTTGTTCTAGGGTGGATCCAGACCCCCTGAACCACCCCTGTTGGTGCGCCACTGCTAGGCTGATTTGTTTTCTAGAATCAGATAGCTGATAGAAAAGGAAAGTATGTGAATAAATCAAAATACCATATATAATATCAATTCTTAGACCATGGATAACATGCAGATACTTACTACAGGAGCATAATGGCATGACCCTGGACCTGAGGAGACACAAGTGACGTGTGACGAAGAAAGCTAATACTAGAATACTTTTCCTGAACTATGACATTAAACATGAGAATTATCAGTTTATTCTGAGGAACAATTACTGAATGAATAAATGTTGTAAATATTAAAAAATAAAAACGGTTCCAAAACCAAAAGCCCTTTTTTGGTTACCTTGCCTCACAAAAAACATAATATAGAGCACTTAAAAATCCTATGTACCCCAAAATAGTACCAATAAAACTGGCACTTTATCCCCTAATTTCCAAAATGGGGTCACTTTTTGTGAGTATCTATTGTAAGGGTGCATCAGGGGGGCTTAAAATGGGACATAGCATCTAAAAATCAGTCCAGCAAAATCTGCTTTCTAAAAACCATACGGCTCTCCTTTTCTTCTGCGCCCTGCCGTGTGCCCTTACATCAGTTTACGACCACATGTGGGGTGTTTGTGTAAACCGCTGAATCAGGGTAATAAATATTGAGTTTTGTTTGGCTGTTAACCCTCAATTTGTTAAAGAATAAAATGGATTAATATGGAAAATCTGCCAAAAAAGCTAAATTTTGAAGTTTCGTCTCCATTTTTCTTTAATTCTTGTGGAACACCTAAAGGGTTAACAAAGTTCGTCAAATCAGTTTTGAGTAGCCTAAGGGGTGTAGTTTCTACAATGGGGTCACTTTTGGGGGGTTTCCACTATGTAAGCCCCACAAAGTGACCTCAGACCTGCACTGGTCCTTAAAAAGTGGGTTTTGAAAATTTTCGTAGAAATTTTAAGAATTGCTTCTAAACTTCTTAGCCTTCTAACCTCCTAAAAAAATAAAATGACATTTACAAAATGATGCCAACATAAAGTAGACTTAAGGGGAATGTTAAGTAATAAATATTTTATGAGGTATCAGTTGCTGTTTTAAAAGCAGAGAAATTGAAATTTTGAAAATTGCGAATTTTTCAAAATTTTTGGTACATTTGGGATTTTTTTCATAAATAAAGGTGAAATATATTGACTCCAATTTATGACTATCATGAAGTAAAATGTGTCATGAGAAAACAATTTCAGAATGGCTTGGATAAGTAAAAGTGTTCCAAACTTATTACCACATAAAGTGACACGTCGGATTTGCAAAAAATGGCCTGGGCAGGAAGGTGAAAACTGGCCCGGAGTAGAAAGGGTTAAATACATGATTTGCCATTTTTTTATTCACCTTGTCCCCCCCCCAAAAAAGTAATAAAAGTGATTAAAAAGTCATATGTACTGCAAAAATGGTACTAGTAAAAACTACCGCTCATCCCACAAAAAATGAGCCCTCATACAGCTCTATAGAATGTAATATAAAAAAATTATGGCTGTCAGAAAATGACGATGCAAAAAAGTTTGATTTTTTCAAAGGTTTAAATTTTTTTCAAAGTAATAACACAAAATAAAAAATATACATCTGGTATTGCTGTAATCGTATTCGTAATCATAATCATAGCTCCATTTTTGTACACCTGTTGGCAGGAAAAAAGCTCTAGGGAGGAAGAAGAAGGGTTCTCACATGACCGTGAGAGGAAGTGGGGGGGCAGAGGGCTTGCCCTTATTGGCTCTCAGGCTGACAGACAACCTGGATGAGCCAATCAGTCATGTAACATGTATTGATGTAATCATGTATTTTTATTTTTTGTGCGATTGTCTTAGGTAGGGTATCATTTTTTGCGTGATGAGATGACGGTTTTATTGTCACTATTTTGGGGTGCATATGACTTTTTGATCATTTGGTGTTGCATTTTTTGTGATGTAAGGTGAAAAAATTGCTTTTTTGATCTATTTTTTATTTTTACGGTGTTCATCTGAGGGGTTAGGTCATTTGATAATTTTGTAGAGCTGGTTGTTACGGATGCGGCGATACCTAATATGTATTAGGTGACAAAAAATGGCTTTTGACACCGTTTTTATTTTTATTTTTTTACGGTGTTCACCTGAGGGGTTAGGTCATGTGGTATTTTTATAGAGCAGGTTGTTACATACGCGGTGATACCTAATAAGTCAACTTTTTAAAGTTTTTTACATTTAACACATTAAAAGCATTTTTGAAACAAAAAAAATAATGTTTTAGTGTCTCTATATTCTGAGAGCCATAGTTTTTTATTTTTGGGTGTTTGTACTATTCTGGGGGGCATACACCTTTTTGATCGCTTGGTGTTGCACTTTTAGTGATGTAAGGTGACAAAAAATATTTTTTTTAGCACAGTTTTTATTGTATTTTTTGACGGTGTTCATCTGAGAGGTTAGGTAATGTGATATTTTTTAGAGCCGGCCGATACGGACGCGGTGATACCTAATATGTCTACTTTTCTTTTTTACCATTTTTTTTACTTTATTTTGGGAAAAGGATGCTTTTATTTTTTTGCTTGAAACTTTAAATTTTTTTATTAAAACTATTTTTTAACTTATTTTTTCACTTTATTTTTTGCCCCACTTTGGGACTTCAACATTACAGGGTATGATCCCTGTTTCAATGCAGCACTATTTATTATTATTATTATTATTTATTATTAAAGCGCCCTTCATTCCATAGCGCTGTACATATGAGAAGAGGTATACATACATAATACAGACCATTGCACTAATCATAAACAAGACGAGTTACAAACTGGTACAGAAGGGGAGAGGGCCCTGCCCGCGAGGCTTACAATCTACATGGTATGGGAGAAGGACACAGTAGGTGCGGGTGAAGTTGGTCATGGCGGTATAGAGGCAGCAGGGTCACTGGTTTTAGGCTTGTCTGCGAGGTGGGTTTTCAGGTTTATTTTGAAGGATTCCACTGTAGGTGAGAGTCTGATATGTTGGGGTAGCGAGTTCCAGAGTATGGGGGATGCACGGGAGAAATCTTGTCGATTGTGGGAAGAGGCTATAAGAGGAGAGGAGAGAAGGAGGTCTTGTGAGGATCAAAGAGTGCGTGTGGGGATGTATCAGGATAGTAGCTCAGAGATGTAGGGAGGGGACAGGTTATGGACTGCCTTGTATGTATTTGTTAGTACTTTGAAGTGAATTCGCTGGGCAATGGGGAGCCAGTGAAGGGATTGGCAGAGGGGAGAGGCAGAGGAGTAATAGGGTTAGAGGTGGATTAGTCGGGCAGCAGAGTTGAGGATAGATTGGAGGGGTGCCAGAGTGCTAGATGGAAGGCCACAGAGAAGAGTGTTGCAGTAGTCTAGGCGGGAGTTGATGAGGGCATGTACAAGCATTTTCGCAGAGTCAAAGTTAAGGAAAGCGCGGATGCGGGAGATGTTTTTGAGTTGGAGGTGGCAGGTGGTGGAAAGGGCTTGGATGTGTGGTCGGAAGGAAAGGGCAGAATGCAAGGTCACTCCAAGGCATCTGTATTGTACTACAGTGACTATCAGTGTATTACACAGTGTAATAAACTGATAGTTTGCCTACGAGACCCAGCCTGGGGGCTGGGCCTCATAGGCCTCTGTACATGCCGGGACCCAAGGCCTTGGAATGGCTTGGGGCTGCCATGACAACCATCGGGTCCCCACCACAGCAGTGCGGGGACCCAATGGCTAAGGTGAGGGAGTGCAAACCTCCCATATGCCACGGTCAGCGCTGACCACAGCATATGAGGGGTTAATCCACCACCATCTGCGTTATCACCGATGCTGGTGGATGCAGCAGGGATCCGGGGGTCAGTAACTGCTGGATCTCTGACGCTGATCGCGGCACCGCACGTGGGGGAAGAGTCCTGGGGCGCAAAGTACCGTCCTTTCTCATCCTAGGTCCTTAAGGTGTTAAACTGGCTTCAAGCATTCTGCATTTATGCAGCAGTATTGGGTGAGAAACATCCAATACATTGTAGCAGATTATTTCATCATTTGGACAGTATCCTTGAAGCTTTTAAAAACTTCGGAGGTACTGGATGGTGTAACTATGACGAATCCTTTTGTCAAAAATTTGCAGTATACCCGGAATTAAATTCGGGTTCAAAGGACGTGGGTCTTATATTGTCCCAAAGGTCTAACCTTTTTCATCAACAAATTCCCAAAAAAGGAATTTGCTTAGCCTTTAACGAGTCGGTTTGTAGATGGCAAGCGAATTGCAAATATAAACACGAGTGCACTTTTTGCACAGGAAACCATCCAGCATCAAAATGCTTCAAAAAGTATGGTCAACACCTATCATACAGTAAAGATTCCTATGGAAGAGGTGACCCCATTGAGCCTACCAAGGCTCATTCACTGTTTAAAAATATACCTTAACAAAATGACGGCTCAAATATTAATTGAAGGTTTTTCTGATGTTTTTTACGTACCTACTTGTTCAGGTTTAGGATGTTCTTTTGTTAAAAACTTAAAATCTTTGAATTTAAATAAAACAGCGGTTCAACATAAAATAGATAAATAAATTTCAGAAAACAGAGTTGCTGGTCCTTTTCAGCAACCTCATTTCTAAGGTTTAGTTCCTAAAAAAGAAGCTAACAGTTATCGCCTCATTCATCATCATCACTTGTTATACCCAAAAGGTAATTCAGTGAATGATTTAATTGATAAAAAATTTACATCAGTACACTCCGCATCCTTTGATCAAGCATTATCCTTGCTTAGAAAAGCATGGAGGAATGCGCTGATGGCAAAAACAGACATAAAATCTGCCTTCAGGTTATTGCCTATTAACCCATCTGGGTATAATTCATTGGGCTTTCAATTTGAAGGAAAATTTTATTATGATAAAGCACTTCCTATGGGTTTTTCCCTATCCTGTTTTTACTTTGAGGCATTTTCAAAATTTTTTCAATAGATGCTAGAAAGTCATTCAAGTGGCGGTTACGCAACCATTACTTGGGTGATTTTCTGTTTATTGGTAAGTCAAAATACAATTATTGCATTAATTTGCTAAATACCTTCATAAATATTGCTGAGTACTTCCAAATTACATTAGCGGAAGAAAATACGGTATACCCAACAAATGATATCACTTTTTTGGGTATCTCCATAAATATGGAAAAAATAGAATTCAAAATCCCAGAAGAAAAAATGTCTTCCTTGCGGATTTTATTAAACAATTTATTAACATCTAAGAAAACTATATTAACATTTTTACAATCAGCTCTGGGATCATTAAATTTCATAACTAGAGTGATACCAACAGGGAGAGTCTTTTCTAGACGAATGTATTCTGCCACTTTGGGTAAAAACCACCCATTTGATCACATTCGTCTGACAAAGCAAATAAAAGACGACATTCAAAGTTTCCTGGAGGATTATAATGGTAGAACTATATGGCAGCTTCAGTTGTTCACTGACGCTGCTGCTTCAGTGGGTCATGGAGCAATTTCTAGGAACCAATGGTCTGCACAAAAGTGGCCAAAAAATTGCCTAGTTTAACCATTTATAAAAAACATAATTTTCTTGGAACTTTTTCCAGTACTGGTAGCTTTATAAATTTGGCATGAATAGGTTATTGGTAGGGATGAGCGAACCCAAAATGTATAGTTCGGGTTCGTACCGAATTTTGGGGTGTCCGTGACACAGACCCAAACCCGAACATTTTCGTAAAAGTCCTGGTTCGGGTTCGGTGTTTGTCGCTTTCTTGGCGCTTTTTGAAAGGCTGCAAAGCGTCATACTACTTGCCCCAAGAGGCCGTCACAGCCATGCCTACTATTGGCATGGCTGTGATTGGCCAGTGCAGCATGTGACCCAGCCTCTATTTAAGCTGGAGTCACGTAGCGACCGCACGTCACTCTGCTCTGAACAGTGTAGGGAGAGGTTGCAACTGCGACTGTTAGGGCGAGATTAGGCAGTGATTAACTCCTCCAAAACACTTAAGTCAGTGATCGCTCTACAACTGTGGATCATTGAACTGCTGCAATTCAATTGCTCACTGTTTTTAGTCTGCCCAGAGTGTTTTTCAGTCACTTTTTTCTGGGGTGATCGGCGGCCATTTTGTGTCTTGTGGTGCGCCAGCACAAGCTGCCACCAAGTGCATTTAACCATCAATAGTGTGGTTGTTTTTTGGCTATATCCTACATCAGGGCAAGCTGTCACCAAGTGCATTTAACCATCAATAGTGTGGTTATTTTTTTGGCTATATCCTACATCAGGGCAAGCTGTCACCAAGTGCATTTAACCATCAAAAGTGTGGTTATTTTTGTCTATATCCTACATCAGGGGCAAGCTGTCACCAAGTCCATTTAACCATCAATAGTGTGGTTATTTTTTGGCTATATCCTACATCAGGGGCAAGCTGTCACCAAGTGCATTTAACCATCAATAGTGTGGTTATTTTTTGGCTATATCCTACATCAGGGGCAAGCTGTCACCAAGTGCATTTAACCATCAATAGTGTGGTTATTTTTTGGCTATATACTACATCAGGGGCTTGGCTGTGCTTGCTATTTTATTGAGGGGTGAAATACAATTGCCAAAATAGCAGTACCCTAAATGTGGTGTTTCAGCTGTGGCCAGCCAATTGTAATACTGTCTTCTGTCTGGCAAAGGATATATTTTTGTTCAGGGTTGAAATACAATTCCCAACTTAGCTACTGTGCAATTCCAAGTCAAATTCTGTCTGTAAACGTATAACTGTCACCCAGCGCCTAAATAATAGGCCTCAAATTTATATTCATCTAAATCTGTGGTTATTGCTGAGGCTGGTCAAGTTATTTTGGGTCCGTCAAAGCACAGTTTTTGTTCTGGGTTGAAATACAATTCCCAACTTAGCAATTCTCTAAATTAGTGGTTTCTGCTGTATCAGGCCTACTTTAAATCTATCCCTAAAAGGGTATATTAGATTCAAGGTGCTGATAGGGTCATTCTCAATAACTTCACACACACGCTTCTGTGCAATTCCAAGTCTAATTCTGTCTGTAAACGTATACCTGTCACCCAGCGCCTAAATAATAGGCCTCAAATTTATATTCATCTAAATCTGTAGTTATTGCTGAGGCTGGTCAAGTTATTTTGGGTCCGTCAAAGCACAGTTTTTGTTCTGGGTTGAAATACAATTCCCAACTTTGCAATTCTCTAAATTAGTGGTTTCTGCTGTATCAGGCCTACTTTAAATCTATCCCTAAAAGGGTATATTAGATTCAAGGTGCTGATAGGGTCATTCTCAATAACTTCACACACACGCTACTGTGCAATTCCAAGTCTAATTCTGTCTGTAAACGTATACCTGTCACCCAGAGCCTAAATAATATGCCTCAAATTTATATTCATCTAAATCTGTGGTTACTGCTGAGGCTGGTCAAGTTATTTTGGGTCCGTCAAAGCACCGTTTTTGTTCTAGGTTGAAATACAATTCCCAACTTAGCAATTCTCTAAATTAGTGGTTTCTGCTGTATCAGGCCTACTTTAAATCTATCCCTAAAAGGGTATATTAGATTCAAGGTGCTGATAGGGTCATTCTCAATAACTTCACACACACGCTACTGTGCAATTACAAGTCTAATTCTGTCTGTAAACGTATACCTGTCACCCAGAGCCTAAATAATATGCCTTAAATTTATATTCATCTAAATCTGTGGTTATTGCTGAGGCTGGTCAAGTTATTTTGGGTCCGTCAAAGCACAGTTTTTGTTCTGGGTTGAAATACAATTCCCAACTTAGCAATTCTCTAAATTAGTCGTTTCTGCTGTATCAGGCCTACTTTAAATCTATCCCTAAAAGGGTATATTAGATTCATGGTGCTGATAGGGTCATTCTCAATAACTTCACACACACGCTACTGTGCATTTCCAAGTCTAATTCTGTCTGTAAACGTATACCTGTCACCCAGCGCCTAAATAATAGGCCTCAAATTTATATTCAGCTAAATCTGTTGTTACTGCTGTGCCTTTATTAGTGTAATACGGTACCTAAATAGATAGCCAGATAGTGTTAGGTGTCTGTAAAAAAAGGCCTGAATTTTAATTCAATACATTGGGCCAAATAATATTTTTCTTATTGTGGTGAACGGTAACAATGAGGAAAACATCTAGTAAGGGACGCGGACGCGGACGCGGACATGGTCGTGGTGGTGTTAGTGGACCCTCTGGTGCTGGGAGAGGACGTGGCCGTTCTGCCACAGCCACACGTCCTAGTGTACCAACTACCTCAGGTCCCAGTAGCCGCCATAATTTACAGCGTTATTTGGTGGGGCCCAATGCCGTTCTAAGGATGGTAAGGCCTGAGCAGGTACAGGCATTAGTCAATTGGGTGGCCTACAGTGGATCCAGCACGTTCACATTATCTCCCACCCAGTCTTCTGCAGAAAGCGCACAGATGGCGCCTGAAAACCAAGCCCATCAGTCTGTCACATCACCCCCGTGCATACCAGGGAAACTGTCTGAGCCTCAAGTTATGCAGCAGTCTCTTATGCTATTTGAAGACTCCGCTGGCAGGGTTTCCCAAGGGCATCCACCTAGCCCTTCCCCAGCGGTGGAAGACATAGAATGCACTGACGCACAACAACTTATGTTTCCTGATGATGAGGACATGGGAATACCACCTCAGCACGTCTCTGATGATTACGAAACACAGGTGCCAACTGCTGTGTCTTTCTGCAGTGTGCAGACTGAACAGGAGGTCAGGGATCAAGACTGGGTGGAAGACGATGCAGGGGACGATGAGGTCCTAGACCCCACATGGAATGAATGTCGTGCCACTGACTTTCACAGTTCGGAGGAAGAGGCAGTGGTGAGACCGAGCCAACAGCGTAGCAAAAGAGGGAGCAGTGGGAAAAAGCAGAACACCCACTGCCAAGAGACTCCGCCTGCTTCTGACCGCCGCCATCTGGGACCGAGAACCCCAAAGGCAGCTTCAAGGAGTTCCCTGGCATGGCACTTCTTCAAACAATGTGCTGACGATAAGACCCGAGTGGTTTGCACGCTGTGCCATCAGAGCCTGAAGCGAGGCATTAACGTTCTGAACCTTAGCACAACCTGCATGACCAGGCACCTGCATGCAAAGCATGAACTGCAGTGGAGTAAACACCTTAAAAACAAGGAAGTCACTCAGGCTCCCCCTGCTACCTCTTCTGCTGCTGCCGCCTCGGCCTCTTCCTCCGCCTCTGGAGGAACGTTGGCACCTGCCGCCCAGCAAACAGAGGATCTACCACCAACACCACCACCTCCGTCACCAAGCATCTCAACCATGTCACACGCCAGCGTTCAGCTCTCCATCTCACAAACATTTGAGAGAAAGCGTAAATTCCCACCTAGCCACCCTCGATCCTTGGCCCTGAATGCCAGCATTTCTAAACTACTGGCCTATGAAATGCTGTCATTTAGGCTGGTGGACACAGACAGCTTCAAACAGCTCATGTCGCTTGCTGTCCCACAGTATGTTGTTCCCATCCGGCACTACTTCTCCAAGAGAGCCGTGCCTTCCCTGCACAACCAAGTATCTGATAAAATCAAGTGTGCACTGCGCAACGCCATCTGTGGCAAGGTCCAACTAACCACAGATACGTGGACCAGTAAGCACGGCCAGGGACGCTATATCTCCCTAACTGCACACTGGGTAAATGTAGTGGCGGCTGGGCCCCAGGTGGAGAGCTGTTTGGCGCACGTCCTTCCACCGCCAAGGATCGCAGGGCAACATTCTTTGCCTCCTGTTGCCACCTCCTCTTTCTCGGCTTCCTCCTCCTCTTCTTCCACCTGCTCATCCAGTCAGCCACACACCTTCACCACCAACTTCAGCACAGCCCGGGGTAAACGTCAGCAGGCCATTCTGAAACTCATATGTTTGGGGGACAGGCCCCACACCGCACAGGAGTTGTGGCGGGGTATAGAACAACAGATTGACGAGTGGTTGCTGCCGGTGAGCCTCAAGCCCGGCTTGGTGGTGTGCGATAATGGGCGAAATCTCGTTGCAGCTCTGGGACTAGCCGGTTTGACGCACATCCCTTGCTTGGCGCATGTGCTGAATTTGGTGGTGCAGAAGTTCATTCACAACTACCTGTCACGGCTGAGGATTGGGAAAACCCTCAGCCGTGCGATGCCCGAAGATGTTAAGCGCTGCTTGGCCAGGACGACAGAATTAGGGAGCAGGTCACCTCCTATCGCGTCCCTAATCTGACCCTGACTCCTAACCATATGAGCCAACCCTGAAGGTGGGAGGGCTCATTCACCGGATGCCTTGGGGTCCCTGCTAGCCCTCAGGATTGCCCTGGAACAAGGAGCAGGGTAAGATTAGGGACACGATAGGAGGTGACCTGCTCCCTAATTCTGTCGTCCTGGCCAAGCAGCGCTTAACATCTTCGGGCATCGCACGGCTGAGGATTTCCCCATCCTCAGCCGTGACAGTATGACCACAACGGCTCCTCACGTGGCCTTCCCTCGAAAGAGGGTGAAGCATGTACCGCCATCTGCGGATGGGGTGCATGCGCGTTCTCCGGAGGGAGAGCGTTGTGGGGGTTTCGCCGCTGAAGGCGCGGTGAGTGGCATTCCCCGCCATTCCTTCACCGTTGTCTGTTTTGGCGTCCCCTTATTTTTATGCTGCACGTGTGTTGTTTGGTGTGCGGTGGCACACCTTCGAAAGAGGGTGCAGCATGCAGTGCCATCCTTTTTTGGCCTGCATGCGCGTTCTCCGGAGGGAGAGCATTCCGGGGATCACCGTTAACGGCGCGGTTGGTGGCTTATTCCCCGCCACCTTACCTTCCGTGTCCGTGTTGGTGATCCCTCGTCCCTCTCCATGTTCCTATCTCTGGTCGTCTGCTGGCAGCATTCCGTTAGTGGTCCAGCTGCGTGGTGGTTAGGAGTGTCTGCTGGCAGCGACTGGAGTGGGGACGTGAGTGGAGAGTGGACGCAGTGTCAGTGCGGTCTCCTCGGGCTGTTTCTTTGCTGGTCTCTGGTTTCTGTGTGTTGTTCCAGAGGCTGGCAGTCGGATCCTGGTTCCTGTGCGTTGTTCCAGGGTCCGGCAGCAGTCCTGGGGAGACTCGCAGGTACTGACACTGATTCCCTTTCTCCTATCCCCTTGTGTGAGTCCCTCACTAGTTTTCTTTTTTTTGGTGGGGGGTGCTTTGAGGGGTGGGAGTGTGACGACCATGTTTATGGCCGTGACTCCTTGGGAGCCGCATACATTTGCCCGCGGTTTGTTTTGTTGTGTCAACCGCAGCTGGGGGCACTTTGCTGTCTGCCTCAAGTGCGGTTGCCGAGGACAACAGGTATGTGTGCGGTTGCCTTTGGTTTGTGTGGGTGTATGTATGCACTCTGTATGTCTGGTGTGCACCTGGTGTTATGTTTGGTGTGCACTGTGACATTTTCCCTTCACTGTAGCTGCCCGTGGCAACGTTTGGTTTGATGTACATGTGGTGGCAGTGTCTCGGCCTTTTGGCCGGCTCCCAGGACACGTTTGCCACACATGTCGTTGTCAACGGTAACAGCTGCAGTGAGTATTCGTGTGTATTTCCTTTTATGGGGTCTCACTACACTTTCTGGTGTTGGAAGGGTTAATTCCCTTCTGTGTGTGTGAACACTGGGTGTGTCTGTGTGGGTGTGACTACTTGGGCCTATAAAGCCTCAGTGTTTATCTCCAGTCTGAGGGGTACTTCAGCCATGGCTAGCTGGAGTAGCCTTCTGTGTTATATCACCTGCTAGTGGGGGCCACCCTTGTGGTCTTAAGTTTAAGTTTGTGTGTGATGTTCAGTTTATGTTTTCCTTTGTTATTCTGTGCAGCTATGGATCTGGGTTCATGTGTGTGGATGTGTGTGTGCTGAGTTCTATTTGTATGGTTGTGGACTTCAGCTTGCCTGCACACGGATCCAGTCAGCAAGGCTGTGGCAGGAACTAGTGCAGCACCTGCTATATCCATAGGCCTGTTTCTGTTCCCCTTTTTCCTGCAGCTTGGCCAGTGAGACTCCTGTTCCTCCATGTCCAGAAGGAACAGGTCGTCTTACCCTTCACTCCTAGTTCAGGGACCGGTCGGAGGGTGAGTAGGGATCCGAGGTTCCTGAGCATGGGCCCTCCTACCTTCAAGGTCGGCCCATGCAGCTAGGAGTTAGGGACGGATTAGGGATGCGTTAGGAGGTGACCTGCTCCCTAATTCTCTCGTCCTGGCCGAGCAGGGGTTTACATCTTCTGGCATCGCACGACTGAGGGTTTTCCCCATCCTCAGCCGTGACACTACCCCGACATGTCAGAGCTGCTGCATAAAGTGCGGGCCGTCTGTTTGCGCTTCCGGAGTTCACATCCTGCCACTGCTCGCCTGTCTGTGCTACAGCGTAACTTCGGCCTTCCCGATCACCGCCTCATATGCGACGTGCCCACCAGGTGGAACTCCACTTTGCACATGCTGGACAGACTGTGCGAGCAGCAGCAGGCCATAGTGGAGTTTCAGCTGCAGCACGCACGGGTCAGTCGCACTGCGGAACAGCACCCCTTCACCACCAATGACTGGGCCTTCATGCGAAACCTGTGTGCCCTGTTGCGCTGTTTCGAGTACTCCACCAACATGGCCAGTGGCGATGACGCCGTTATCAGCGTTACAATACCACTTCTATGTCTCCTTGAGAAAACACTTAGGGCGATGATGGAAGAGGAGGTGGCCCAGGAGCAGGAGGAGGAGGAGGAAGAGGGGTCATTTTTAGGACTTTCAGGCCAGTCTTTTCTAAGTGACTCAGAGGGAGGTTTTTTGCAACAGCAGAGGCCGGGTACAAATGTGGCCAGCCAGGGCCCACTACTGGAGGACAAGGAGGACGAGGATGAGGAGGAGGTGGAGGAGGATGAGGATGAAGCATGGTCACAGCGGGGTGGCACCCAACGCAGCTCGGGCCCATCACTGGTGCGTGGCTGGGGGGAAACGCAGGACGATGACGATATGCCTCCCACAGAGGACAGCTTGTCCTTACCTCTGGGCAGCCTGGCACACATGAGCGACTACATGCTGCAGTGCCTGCGCAACGACAGCAGAGTTGCCCACATTTTAACCTGTGCGGACTACTGGGTTGCCACCCTGCTGGATCCACGGTACAAAGACAATGTGCCCACCTTACTTACTGCACTGGAGCGTGATAGGAAGATGCGCGAGTACAAGCGCACGTTGGTAGACACGCTGCTGAGAGCATTCCCAAATGTCACAGGGAAACAAGTGAAAGCCCAAGGCGAAGGCAGAGGAGGAGCAAGAGGTCGCCAAGGCAGCTGTGTCACGGCCAGCTCCTCTGAGGGCAGGGTTAGCATGGCAGAGATGTGGAAAAGTTTTGTCAACACGCCACAGCTAACTGCACCACCACCTGATACGCAACGTGTTAGCAGGAGTAAACATTTCACTAACATGGTGGAACAGTACGTGTGCACACCCCTCCACGTACTGACTGATGGTTCGGCCCCATTCAACTTCTGGGTCTCTAAATTGTCCACGTGGCCAGAGCTAGCCTTTTATGCCTTGGAGGTGCTGGCCTGCCCGGTGGCCAGCGTTTTGTCTGAACGTGTATTCAGCACGGCAGGGGGCGTCATTACAGACAAACGCAGCCGCCTGTCTACACCCAATGTGGACAAGCTGACGTTCATAAAAATGAACCAGGCATGGATCCCACAGGACCTGTCTATCCCTTGTGCAGATTAGACATTAACTACCTCCCCTTAACCATATATTATTGTACTCCAAGGCACTTCCTCATTCAATCCTACTTTTATTTTCATTTTACCATTATATTGCGGGGCAACCCAAAGTTGAATGAACCTCTCCTCTGTCTGGGTGCCGGGGCCTAAATATATGACAATGGACTGTTCCAATGTTGGGTGACGTGAAGCATGATTCTCTGCTATGACATGAAGACTGATTCTCTGCTGACATGAAGCCAGATTCTCTGTTATGGGACCTCTCTCCTCTGCCTGGGTGCCTGGGCCTAAATATCTGACAATGGACTGTTCCAATGTTGGGTGACGTGAAGCATGATTTTCTGCTATGACATGAAGACTGATTCTCTGCTGACATGAAGCCAGATTCTCTGTTATGGGACCTCTCTCCTCTGCCTGGGTGCCGGGGCCTAAATATATGACAATGAACTGTTACAGTGGTGGGTGACGTGAAGCCTGATTCTCTGCTATGACATGAAGACTGATTCTCTGCTGACATGAAGCCATATTCTCTGTTACGGGACCTCTCTCCTCTGCCTGGGTGCCGGGGCCTAAATATCTGACAATGGACTGTTCTAGTGGTGGGTGACGTGAAGCATGATTCTCTGCTATGACATGAAGACTGATTCTCTGCTGACATGAAGCCAGATTCTCTGTTATGGGACCTCTCTCCTCTGCCTGGGTGCCTGGGCCTAAATATCTGACAATGGACTGTTCCAATGTTGGGTGACGTGAAGCATGATTTTCTGCTATGACATGAAGACTGATTCTCTGCTGACATGAAGCCAGATTCTCTGTTATGGGACCTCTCTCCTCTGCCTGGGTGCCGGGGCCTAAATATATGACAATGAACTGTTACAGTGGTGGGTGACGTGAAGCCTGA